>NW_004955516.1:5284408-5381821 GCF_000276665.1 Chinchilla lanigera | reverse complement strand
ACTGTGCATGTCACTGCCAAAAGTCTTTAAGAAACAGTTTTTTTCTCACCAAGTGAGATGTTTGAAGATAGTTAATATAGAGGAAGTTTTTTTTTGTTTGTTTGTTTGTTTGTTTTTGGTTTTTCTCCGGTACCGGGAACCGAACTCACGACCTTGCGCTTGCCAGGCAGGCGCTTTTGCCGCTGAGCTAAATCCCCAGCCCCTATAGAAGCACAATTTATAAATCTTGGAAACAACCCAAATTCCCATCAGCTGAGGAATGGATTAAAAAAATGTGATATTTTAATACAATGTAATATTACTCAGTTATAAAGCAGATAAACTCAAGGTTTTTTCAAGTAAATGGATAAAACTAGGGACTATACTCATAAGTGAAATAAATCAGACTCACATGTGTCAACATTGTATTGTCTCCCGATTGCAAGAACCTGAAACAGTAAATAAAATCAGTAAGGTACAATGGATATTGTAAAAGGGAAAGAAATTGCTCAGAAAGAAACAACAACTGGGATGAGGAAAAAGAGAAAAGAAAGAAAGAAGGAAGAGAAAAAAATATATATGTATATATACATGTATAAGATTGCTATGATAATTGTACTACTAATTTCTAGTGGTTTATTGAAAGGAACAGTTAGTGTCTAATTGTTTGATCAGTCTTACATGCCTATATCTGGTTATCTGAATAATCAATTTGAAGATAACTACATGTAATAGAACAACCATTGTTAATTTCCTATCACCTTGTTTGAAATTCTGTATTTTTTTGGTTTTGTGTTGTTTTGTTTATGCCTTTCTTTTAATTATTTTGTTTTTGTTCTTTTCTCTTTAAAATAAAAATAAATCTGAATAAAGTATAGACATTAATTAATAATAATTTATCAACATTAGTTCATTAATGGTCCCAAGTGTCCATACTAATGTAAGAGTTTAGTGATAGAAAAAAAATGGATGTGCAGCATGCAGAAATTCTCTGTACTATTTTGCAATAATTCTGTAAATCTAAAACTGTTCTGAAGGAGAAGGTTTATTAAATAAATAAATATGCTTCAATCTTTCCCCAGGTAAAGTGTATCCATATGTATAGGTGTGGAATCTAGGCTGTTGTAATTTTATAAACTCCTCAGGTAATGCAGCGTGAAATTCAAGAATCAAAAACCACTAGTTCATCTGCCACCATCCCCTGCAGGTCAAGATTCTGATGTTAGCCTGCTGCTTTATTTCATCTGCTTTTTCCTTCCTCAGCACTTACAAGTAGATTTATTGATGGGCCTCATCTCTTGGCTCAGCCCCAGCCCATTTCCTCGATCAACTCTGAGCAAGCTAAGCGATCCAATTTATAATAGGAATGAGCTCAGGCTAGGGCTGGACATTTTTTTTTTCTTGTAACCCATTCTGACTTGAGACAATGTTCAATGCCGTCAGCTCTCTGTATCAGCAGGTTCCACATCTGTGGATTCAACCAACTGTGGATCAAAATTGGAAAAAATTGCATCTGTACTGTATGTACACAGACTTTATTTCTTGTCATTATTCCCTAAACAATGCAGTATAACAACTCTTTGCATAGAATTTGCATTGTATTAGGTATTATGAGTTATCTAGAGAAGATTTAAAGTATGTGGGAGGAATTTTTTCTTCTTCTGTTAGCACTGGGGATCCAAGCCAGGGCCTTGTGCATGCCAGGCAAGTGCTATGCCTATTATGACACTATTCACAATAGCTAAGATATGGAAATAGCTAAGTGCCTATCAACAAATAAATGGATAAAGAAAATTTGATATATATACACAATGGAAGTTATTCAGCCATAAAGAAGAGCGAAATCATGTCATTTGCAAGAAAATGGATAGAACTGGAGGAGATCATGCTAAGCAAAATAAACCAGACACAGAAATATAAATGCATGTTTACACTCACATGTGGAAACTAAAAAATGATCTGAAAGTAGAAAAGGGACTTCCAGGGAAGAGGGAGAAGACAAGGGAGAAGAGGGAAAGAGGGGAAGGCAAGAGAAGGCAGAAGAGAAGGTGGTCATGATCAAGACATGATAGATACATGTATGTGAATGCGACATTGACAGCCATGAATTTGTACAGTTAATATGTGCTACTTATAATAACAACAAGTATAAAAATTTCAACATAAAAATACAAAATAAAGTATATGGAAGGATGTATATAGGTTGCATGCAATTTCTATACCATTTTATACAAGAGACTTCATTATTGCAGATTTTGGTATCTAATTGCAGATTAGGACCTAGGGAGTCCTGGTCCTAATCCCCCATGGGCACTGAACGATGACTGTATAGAGAAAGTCTCTTCCACCCTTGCCCTCAGCTATCCAGGTCACGCCTCTGAAAATAAGTGACTGTATCAGTTTTCTGTGTTTCCTTCAGAAAGTTTTTATGTGTCTGAGCAAATACACATATATGTTCCCTTTTACATAAGTGGTAGCATATGATACACAATGCCCGCTCCCTGATTTTTCCACTTAACAGTGTGTCATTCTAATCAATCCATAGAGCTTTCTGGTCTTATTACAGCTGCAGAATATTCCAGTGTGTGAAGGTCTGTGTCCACATGTTCCAAATTCGAAGATTCAACCAACCATGGATCAAAAATGTTCAGGAAAATTACAGTCTCTACTGAACATGTACATCTTATTCTCCCTTAACCAATACAACAACTACTTATACAGCATTTACACTGCATAACGTATCATAAGTGATCTAGAAATTATTTAACGTATATAGTAGGATGTGGTGGGTTCTATGCAAATACTATTACATTGCTACGTAAAAAAGACTCAAGCATCAAGGATTTTGGTATCAGCAGTAGGTCTTGGATTCAACCTCCACAGATGCTGAATGATATTTACTCCAAATTATTTAATCAAAAGTCTTCCTTTTGTGGACTTTCGACTTGTTTGCAAACTAATTACTAATAAAGCTGTACTGAATAAATTTATAAATATGACCCAAACACCTTTTAACAAACAACTTTTCTTGCTTGTACACAGATTAAAGTTCTATTCAAAGGAACTAGTATTCTGCTATCTCAAATAGAGAATGATAAAGGTCTCTGGAGATCAGAAAAGGGAGAACTTGGTTTTGGCTGCTTAGGATCGGGGAGAGGAAATGTGTAGAAAGCAAAACACTAAATCTTTGGGAGGAGAGGTCACCGAAGTATTCATTTAGGAAAAAAATTAAGTTACATTTTGGGCTGGGAACACCATAGACCTCAGTGATGGGGCACTTGCCCAGCGTGTGGGAGACCCTTGGCCAGATGAGTGTACTCCCTGAATTCTTCTAATCAGCCTTGACTTCGGGTGTAGGGATGTACTTCCATGTCAGTCCTCTTTCTGTGGCCTTTTTCAGGAACTGTTTCTATCAAGACTTCCTCTTAGGGAGGCCTTCTGTGGAAATCTTCATTTTCTCAAACATTTTGTTCCTGCTCTTCAGTGACTGGTTAGAAATTGATGGGAGTAAATAGAGCCTGTAAAATGATCATGCCTGATTCCTGTTTCATTGACTTGTACTTGTCTGCAAGTTTCTCCATCTTCCAGGTTAGACCTCCTGAGCTCTGTGCCCCCTTTCCTATTTCAGGCTTTGCAGCTTCCAAGTAAGGTTCTCAGTCCACAAAATAAAACAGAGCTGGGAATATAGCTCAGAGAAAACATCCTGGGTTTAATCCCCGGTACTACAAAATAGAAAATATTTACTTGGTGTTCAGGTATTGCATTAAATAAGTAGTGAAAAGACCTAAAGTTTACACTATTGGGCCATTCATATTTCTGTAGGACCACCTAAGCAGTTGAATGTCAAGGTCAGGTTTCAAATTGAGGATGAGGAAGTTGCCTTTTAGTCTTAGGCTCAAATCAGATTTTAAAATCTGGGTCTTACTTGAAAGTGTCATTCTTGGATACTTTGTGAGCAACTGTTAAGCTACTAATAAAGTCTGATTTGAGGCTCATCTGATCCTGACCTTTGCGTGTCTGCTCCAAGTGAATCCTAGATGGGGAAGGGTAACTTAAGCCCTTAATATATCTTTTTCCTCAAATAAGTAAAAGGAAATACCTGAAACCTATGGCATGTCTCAAATGTGTATGTTTAAAGGATTTCTAGTGGCCAAAACTAAAAGAAAAAATAAGTTCAAAACATTTTATCAAGATATACATACGCCTCGACAATCTACCTCCTTACGAAGGCTTGTGTTCTATATCTCCCACTCATTATGCTTATGAACTAAAATGATAACAACAAAAATGCTAATTTTACATAATATTTATTTTGTGTCAGACATTGTGCTAAGTGCACACATGCTATTTCATGCAATCCTAATAAAAAGTATCCCAAGCTGCAGGTATAGTTATTTCTAATTTATAGTTTGGAAAACTGAGGCACATAGAGATCAAGCAAGTTACCCATGCACCATCTCATAAAAGATGGAGCAGGATTAGAAAATAGAGTGGATGAGTATAGGCCATATTCTTATTCTTAAACTTTCTGTTCATGGTGGTGTAGCACATTAATCGCTTTTTGCTTATACTTTCTCTTCTTTAGTTTCTCTGTTGAAAGCTTGTTTATCACTGAAAGGCCAACTTAAGTGTCATTTCTTCCATGAAGCATTCTCATCTCAAAATTTCTGTCTCCCCTCAATATTCCCATCAATTTCTTTAAATGCCCTTATTACTTAGGTGGAGTTCTTCACAAACATTCCTGAAGATTGTTTGTGTGCAAGTGATTTGAAGGAAATGCTCCCAGCACAATCTGGTAAGGAAATGGGGAAGACTAGCAGCGAAAAGAAGGAGCCAGGAAAGCAGGACATTTCAGGCAAAGCCCAGCCTCACTGCGTTCCCACAGGAGAGCTCTGGAGTGTCAGTCACATCTCACAGTTTCTCTTCACCTAAAGCTAGGGAACTAGAACCTCCTCCCATGCTTGCCAGTCATTGGCTAAGTATCTTTCTTGGGATATAAATTCTTAGGTATTTTAGGCATTCGGTGTGTTAAGCCAGGGTGGCTTAATAACCAATATAATGGCTCTCCTAAGAACATGGAAGCTATGAGTCCTTACAAGCAAAACCATTTCAAAACTGGAAAGAGGCTCATAGAAATGGTAAAAGGGATCTGAGAAGATCAGGGTAGAGCCTCAATAATGTCTGATAATCTCATCTGTTTTATTACTTGTTTCAGCATGTATATACTTTCCTATTTGACAACCCTACATCTTTTTATTTGCACCTGGCACACATTATTTGGGTTTAATTTACCTTAATCATGAAGAGAGGCCATGACCAGATTTGTGAATTTTCAACTCAGTTCTTGGCTCCTCTGAAAATCCATCACTCTCTACCACCTTTATTGGGTTCCATTCTTGTTATAAGCCTTCAATAGATCTCCTCTTACTAAAAGTTTCCTTTTTAAATCTGACAAAAGAAAAACATACCCAGAGTCTAATTTCATCTTACTAGAGGTATATCAGACAAGTTAGACATTTGACCTTTTTAAAACCAAAGTTTCTACCTTCTCGACACCGTCTTTTCCCCTCCTACTAATCTCAGTACTGAATTTTGTTTTAAAATTGAGGGTTACTTTATAAGAAGCTTAAGGTAAAAACAGCTAGTAAATTCATAATGTTCATAAAGGAGTGCCTCATTTCAGAACATCTGCATGTTGAGTTGCTGCCCTTGCAGTTACTGAAATAGACTCGGAAATACATCCCCCTCAGGGCCTGCTCAGGGCTGAAAGAATGTACTAGCACAGAACAACTTGGTTTCCACCAAATTCACATGACAAAAATGGAAATGTAGAGAGATCCCTGAAATTATTTGTGCTCTAAACATAAAGTCGGTGCAAAAGATAGTCCTTCAGCAAATTTCTACCTAATAATGTCTGATGTTGTTACTTACCGGGAGCCAGCCCAGCTTGCTTATCTTTATAATTACTCTTTCATGTGGGTCCTGTGTTCTAAATGAAGAAACCATGATCTGGGATTTAAGTCACTTTTCCCATAGCAAATATCCCAAAAGTTGCAGAGATCTGAAAATATGAGTATGAAAATAAATGACTGAAGTCATCATCTGATCTCAGATCCTTGTGCACTTCTAGTTCTCCACACAAGATCGAGATATGGACATTCAAACTCTCTGCAAATATATAGAACTTATTTACTATCAATGTCAAATCATTTAAAAAATTCCACATCACAGATAATGTCATGCCAATCAATCCTTAAAAGCACTGAACACAAACTTTTATTGTGGTTATTATTTTGTTTGTTTATTGAGACAAGTTTTAGCTATTAGCTCAGGATCACCTTGTACTTGTGAACCTCCTGCTTCAGCCTCCCAAGTGCTCAAATTATAGGCCTTGAACCACCATGTGTGGGTGAATGTAAAACTTTTAAATCCTCTTCATAATACCTAATCATGTACAACTCTGATGAAGTTTATTACATACAGAGTATAATATATATGTAATTCTATAATTCAGAACTTCTATTCTTTCAATCTAGCTTTACCTCAATCAATCCTATTCAATTAAACTTCTAATTAAATAACTTCCAATGGAACTATTAATTAAACTGTATTCTGTTTTTCACTTAAAGCAATGATGATTTATATCATGATTTTTGAAGGGAGCACATTTTTTATTTCATTTGATATTTTAAATTTTCATTCTTTCTTTGGTAAATTTAATGACCAATATTCTAGGATAGAAAATCTTGCACGGATGTCTCTCTTATGATATCAAGGTCCCAGCAGGAAAGAAATGGCTTGCTAAGATTAAAATATTTAAGGAACATTTAGTTCACTAAATGGTGTGCAGGGTATAGGGAACCCATAAGGGATGGCACGATACCTAGGACTTGTCTCAGGGGTCTGAGCCCATTACCCATTATTTTCCTTTGGCCTGAAGGTTCTCAGAAAGGAAACTGTTCATAAGAGCTGGGGACCTAGAGGATTATGTGATGGCTGCTGACAGATAAAAGCTAAAGAAAGGTAAAACATAAACTTTGAACCTTGCTTTCCATCCTCCTCCCAATCTTCCATCCCTGGCAGAGCCCAATAGGAAGGCAGAAGACAAAGGAACCTATTTATGGCCCACTTCTCAGGGCACAGAGCAAGGATGCTGGCCCACTCATCCCTGTGCAGAACATCCCTGTATGTTCTACACATAACAGGGACTTAGCTACAGTTGGATGCAGTAATTCCTCTCATTGTTAGAAAAGAGCTCATCAGTGCCATCTGTGTAAAATCAAAAGAAGAGAACCAGAGCTTTTGTCTCCTTTCTAAGTACATCATTCAGATTCACCTCAAAACCCACTAAATTGGTGCTTTCTTAAAATAAGAAAATGAGGAGTCTACTCAGAAGCTTTATGTCTTCAAGGTTATGTTCAGAATCATACTTTGAGTTTATTAACTGAAACATTTTTCCTTCCTTTGTTCTGACTCAAGTGTTATCTTTAAAGTTGTACATCAAATACAAGTTTCACTTTGGAACTTTGTTTCTGCATTTTATTTTCAGTTTTCTATCTATTTCTCCATTTTTTTTCTTTCACTCCCTTCTCCTTCTCCTTTTCCGTTCAGTAGTTGAGACCCTAGAGACAAAAACGAGCTCACTTGGGACAAAATCCAAGAAATGGAAAGCCACTGGATTCTTTAACTCTGTCCCAGTTAAGGTAACAACCACTGTAGCGTATACCCAATGCCCTCACTTCCATTTTTCTCAACCAGTTCCATATCTTCTCTGTCTTGGTTACTTTTCTCATTACTGAGTCAAAATACACAATACCCAAAGTTAAAGGAGAAAAGGTTTAGTGTAGCTCACAGTTTGTAGAGGTATTAGTTCATAGTTGGCTGGCTCTAAGGCAGAGTAGCATGGCAGAAGGGTATCACAGTAGAGAAACAGCTCATGGTAGGCAGAATACAGCAAAGCAGCAAAGTATTAAAGCAGAAAGCAACAAGCACCAACCACAGCAGCCCTCTTTCTATACTTTATATTCTATCCAGCCTACTCAGCCTTAGGGTGGGTGGCACTCACACCCACCATGGGCCACTCTTAATCCTAGCAGTGCACCATAAGTCGATTCCAGCACCACATCCTTGACCTCAGCATCACACACTAAAGATTTAGCCACCTTGGAAAAGCTCTGCCTATGACCACTTGAGGCTTTTGGGGGACATTTAGATCCAAGCCATAGCAGTCTCCACTTCTCCAGGCCAGCATGATTTTCATTTACAGGAGCAAAGCCAAAATGGCTCAAAATGCTCAACCGGGTTCACCCCATTCCCTGTACACAAATCATGTGATACTAGAAAAGAGTTCCAGTAGCCTGTGGTCCAAATTGCTTACAGGTCTTTTATCTTCTTCAGAGCTACATCTGAAAGGAACATTTGCTATAGCTTTTTCACAAAATGCGTATCTCCTTTTTCGTCTGCAACTCACTCTTCCCTTCTCACTAATTTTGACAAGGAATCCTGGTCTACTTCCACTTTCCTGTCTTTGTAAAAACTCATTTACTAAGTATCTATTGGACATAGACAGTCATGCCAACCATCAACAAAACCTCTTTCTGACCTAGCCCCCTCTTTAATACATCGCAGCATTCCACTGCTGCTTTGAGTTTCCCACTCCACTCTACCTTCCATCCTGCTTGCCAGAAATCTCTCATCTCTCCTGCCCACAAAATTATTTTTTCAATCCATTTGATTGCAGCTCATATTCTCCTCTTAACGTTACTTAATTTGTATCTCTCCCCTTTTATTCACTCCCTGCTTACATAGTCACTGTGGAATGATTTATTTCACATTAAATTATTGTGCTGTGATCACTGTTTTATTTTTATAATTATCCTTACGGCTATGATTATCACTACTGGTTTCATTTAGGTTTCATATTTAATTCCAGGAAATGGATTTCTGGTAACTATGCTGCTTACTGTATTTTATGCTGAAGGAACTAACTTGCCTGACCTTTCAGCTTGCAACTCCACATCCTGCATTGCATTTTCTTTGATACACACTGTATAGGGATGACAATGAAATGTTAAGTGTTCTGTTACATGGGACCAAGTAACCCATGAGGCTATGCTGACTTTGAAAAGAAATAGTATAGACAAACGAGTAGGAAAAATAACACATATTTAACTTAGTAACTGAGGTGTTTACATTTCTAAGAAAGTAAGTAGTGAAAAGGTAAGGTGAATGAAGGGACACTGGCTGGTTTAGCAAAGACAGGAAGAAAATCACAGCCTCCATTCCAAATATGAATTAATGGTTTCATGGGGTTAAAAAGGCATCAGCTTTTGGTTGACGAAGACATAGACTTTTGCATCTTTTTCTAGACAGATTGATTAAATTCAGGCCATAACCATATTAACAGACCTGTTGAATAAAAATTACTGATGGCCTTTGTTCTGGACTAAGCTCCCGCACTAGGCCCCAATGGACCAGGCTGAAAATAAAAATGGAATCGCTCACATTAAAGTTCCACACCAGCCAACTGAAACTAAGCTGTTTATCTGACCTTCTGAGAAATCAGGATTAGAGAAATGGCAGTCAAATTTCCTCAACAGGCCAGTTTGAATTGGCATGATAGTAAAGTTCCCTATGCCTTGATCCTTACACATGAAAAAAAAACCTGAAGTTACCTGATGTTAATCAATCAGCTATTTTTCTATTTTTCCATCTCCCTTTTTCTGCTTTACAAGGAAAATATCTTTTAAATGACCGGGCTGCTTTTTCTATATGCCTTTCTCTGTCTATAAAACCAAGCCAACTCCCTCTGCTCCACTTATTGGAATACTTTTCTATTTCATGGAATGAAGCATTGCCCAATTCTAGAATCAAAAATTGAGGTCAGTGAAGATCGTAAACTAAATTATTGTAATTTTATCCTTTGACAGACCTGGTTGGTAAGAAATGCAAACGTGAACTTAGTTTTTACTTATTGCTCAGTCTGGTTTCGAAGGTCCTTTTAATGTTGGTTCTTGATGTGACCTATTTAGAAATGAGGTATCTTCAATAAGTAACTCTGATTTTCTTTACAGGAAGTACATGATTCTATTGCACTTTATAAACATGAGAATGCCATGGTAAAAGATGGATTAAGTATAGGGTTTTATGGATTGAAAAGCCCATTGCCATGACAAATGTCCATCTTCAGGCTTTGGAACGTTTTGTTTGCACATGAACACTAGTAGTTTTTTGACCAATGCGGTACAAATGTCACAAGAGAAAAGTTTCCAAAAGGAATACAGAAAATATCAAACATGAATTCTTTTGTTGGAAAGAGGTAGAAGATCAGTAAATTTAAAGGATTTCTCATTGAAAATATAATTATTTACTCAAAAGATTCAAAACAATTATTAAGACTAAATGTAATTATTTTCTCATACAAATTCAGTCTACCAGAGCTCTGGGCATTCTATTTTAAAGTCAACATCATTATCTTCATTATTATTTATCATTATTTGTAAACCTATCATGAATTTAGTTCTTCTACTCACTAGCTGGGCATTTAACCTTCCTGTGCTTCAGACCCCTTATCTATAAAACAAGGATTAAAATAATACACAGTTCATGAGATTGTTGTAAGAATAAATGAGCTAGTATATATGAAGTGTTTATGACTGCTTACTGCTCCCAGTGGCAGTTATTATTTGAAATCATTGTCATTACTATCACATCTCCTTTTCCATGTTAGTTCATCTGTGAAGTTTGAATTAGCAATTACTGCTCTAGTTTTACAGATGAGGAAAACAGAGCTCAGAGAAGTTAAGCAGCTCTCTGGATAATACAGCTGATAAGTGGAAGGGCCTATCTGCACAACTGTATTATCACATATGCTCGCATCTGAATTTCATTAATAGGGGACCAAAGGAAAACTTTGGGTTTTAACTACAGCGAAAATAGACTGTGTTTGTTTATTCAGTGACATTTTCATTACAAAAAGGTCTCTACCTCTGGGCTTCCTTGGCCCCATTTGTTTTCCCATTCTTCCATTCCAGGCTCCCCCTGGCAATCAGAGGCTATAGAATGGGAGAGAAACGAGAAGAGTGGGAGCCTAGCAGCAGTCTGACAGGCTGGAGGATGGTTCTCACAATCTTTGTCCATTTATACTAAGAACTCAAATGCTCAGCTCAGCTTCAGCGGCAATTCATCTTCTAAATCAATTTGGCAAGGCATCAGCTTTCAGATCCATTACATTGAATCAGGAGTGGAGTTTACACTAATATGTCGACAGGGTACCCTTACAAGGCAGTGACCTTTTAAGCTGCTGTAAACCAATGTTCTTGCTCAGCTCTGCCTCTCCCTGTGCCACAGCCTCAGTTATGTTCCCGCACGTTACTTCATGCTGAAGTATAGACTCTCATTCTCCTTAGAAAAATAGATATTAGCAGAATGATCACCTTGTTTCTTACACTGAATCATCTTTTCAACTTCTACTTACCAAAGCAGCTGTCACCAAGTAATTTCTCTTAATAAGAAGTTTAACATCTATTCTCTTTTAACTGCTCATTCATTTATCAATTACTTAGAATCTGGCTTCCTCCATCAAAACTTGACTGAAATTATTTTCTGGAAGTCCATCTATAATGTTCTACTGTCAAATCTGGAAACTTCCTTTTTGTTCTTATCTTTGACGATGCTTTCTTAGCATTTGACCATGTGGACCAATCTTTCTTTGTTGACAATTTGTATTGTCTTTGTTTCCGCAGCTTTCTAGTACTTTGGAATTTCACGTATCCATCCGAAGACTAGTCTACTTCATGCTCTCCTACTTCCTGTGAATAATCCAAGAATTTATTTGACTAACTTCTGTGCTAGACAAAATAGTGGCCCCTCAAAGGTGTTTATGACCTAATCTCCAGGACCTGCAAATGTTACTTTATATGACAAAAGAAATGTTGCAGTTGTGATTATGTTATGAATTTTGAGACAGAGTATTATTTTGGGATTATCCAGGTAATTTAATGTAATCTCAAGGATTTCTGTAAGAGAGAAACAGAAGGCTCAGACTCAGAGGAGGAAATGTGATGATAGAAGCAAAGGTGAAAGATGAGAAAGATTTAAAGAGAGTGCATCACTGGCTTTGAAGACAGTGAAAGGGACCTTGGTAAAGGAAAGTGAGTGGACTGTAAAAGTTGGGAAAAAAATAGGAAATGGATTTTCCCCTTGAGCCTCCAGAGGAAATACAGCTCTGCCTATACCAATGACTTTTTAGGCACTACAATAATAAATTTGTCTTATTTTTAGCCACTAAATTTGTAGTGATTTGTTACAGCAGCAATAGGAAACTTAAATGACTATCTTTCAGTTGTTTATTTTTCACTGAAAATCCTCTCAAAGTCTAGAACTGACAATTTTCTTCTATGCATTTCTACCTGAGTACTTTACCAATGTCTTAGTTACTATCTCATCTCTGAAATATGATACCCAACACCCACAATTCTACGGAAGAAAAGTTTATTTCAGCTCACAGTTTGTAGAGGTTTCAGTCCATAGTTGGCTGGCTCCAAGGCAAGATGGCATGGCAGGGGGTACCACAGAGAAGAAACAGTTCATGACAATGTGGTGATAAGCAAAGAGCAATCAAGGGATGAGGAAGGAGATAGACTTTTCCAGGCCAAGCGTCCAGTGACCACCTCCTTTGAACAGGTCATTTCCCAGCATCACATTTAGCTATAAACTCATCAGCGGGCTAGTCCTCTGATGAGCAGCACACCCCCTTATTCCAATCACCTCCCCAAATCCCACCTATGAGTGCATGAGGCTTTGGGGGACATGTAGATATAAACCATAGCAGTGAACATCACAAAGACAGTAGTTTCTCCAAAACTTTGTTCTTCTTGTAGATTTTTCTGATTCCACTCAGTCAGTAATTTATTGACTGTATAATTAATGTATTTACTCACAAAACAATGTTTGTGAGTTTCTATGCTGCCAGATACTATCAAGACTCTAATGAGAATCCAGAAATGAGAGAAAGATAAAGACTCTGCCCTGATGGGGATATGGAAAGAGACAGCCAAAAACCAGAAATGAATCCAATAGTTGCAGCTGGTGGAAGTTTTATGAAAACTTTCAAGTAAGATAATGAAGAAAGATGTGAGGCAGGATAACCAAGTGGTGACTATTTTAAGTAGAAGACCTCTGAGAAAGCCACATCTGAGTAGAGAGTTTACCTGAAGAGAAGGAACAAGAATGAGAATATGTGGAGGCAAATCATTCCAGGCACAATGCATAGCAAATAGAACAATCTTGAGGCACAAATAAATTTGGACTGCTCGTGTTCAAGTGCTTGCAAGAAGATGGGAGTAGAGTGAGAAAAGAGGAGAGTGGTAAAGAGATGAGCTCAGAAAGTTAGGCAGAGACTTCTCCAGTCACAGAGAGGAACTGTGATTATTTTGTAAGAGTCATGGGAAGCCATGGGAGGATTTTGAGCAGGGGAGTGCTGTGATCTGACTTGGAATTTTTAAAAATCTCTGTGGCTACACTACAGAAAACAAAATGAAAGGACAAAGAAGTCCATTTAGGAAGCTGAATAATGATAATGGTTCTGCCCAGAATAACAATAGTGAGGGTAGTCAGAAACGGTGTATATGTTGAAGGTAGAATTAATAGCTCCTGCTTAAGGATTGATGTGCAGTGTGAATTCAGAAAGTTGTCAGGGATAAACTCCTAAATTTTGAAAACTGAAAAAATATAGGTACCATTAATAGAAATGAGGAAGACTGCACATAGCACATTTGGGCTTGGAGACAAATACTAAAGGCTTGATTAGTGATAGGTTGAGAGTCACATTCCTTTAGTTATTGAATTAGAGATGTCACATGGGTAGTTGAATACTGGTATATAGCTTTGCTGTTTAAACAGGCACTCTGGGCCAAAGATGAACTTGCAAATAATTACCACACAAGTGACATTCAAAGCCTTAAGAATGGGTGAATTCACTTAAAGACTGAAGATGAAAAAGATAAGAGACACTGTTATTGGACAGTTGGTTCAGTCTCACCCACTGTGCAGCCTCTTTGAGTCCTAAACAAGAAATTTATCAAGACACAAGAAAGTACCAAGAAAGGCAGAAGCTTATTCAAGGGAAAATAAGAGTGTGAATGGGCCAATGAGAAAACTCAAAAGTGGGTTTGACTCAGAGCAGCCCTGTCTGCTTCGGGTTTTAAGGTATTTATTGGGAATTTTCAGGGTGTTGGGGTCTAGGGTAGCACCTAACAGGAGTATTTTCAATTATTGAGAGTTTCTATTCTTGTGTCAGGAGGGGGAGTTTTTGACTATTTACTAGTATGGTCATAATCAGCAACCAGCTTGACTGCCAAAACCCACCAAGGGGATTAAAACCATAATGCTAATGACATTATAATGACGGTAGGGCTACTTCCAGTTTCTCTAAAGCAGTTAGAGCACATGCTCCTCAGACACGTGCCAAATGTCAAGGAAATATGAAAGGGGACAGAGCATGTTTTTCAGGTTCGTGCCAGGATGTCAAGGAAGTATGGTAAGAGCAGGATATTCTTATAGTCTCCGAGAGCCAGAAGACATTCTGGTTGTTGTGAGCTTAAGGCCAGGAATTTTCCCACACTGTCTATCTCTTAAGTCATCCTGAGAAATGAAAATTGGAAAATTGGAAGAAATGGGAAGAGGAGGAGAAATCAGCAAGAGAGATGAAAAAAGAGATGAGAAAGGACCTGCCAGACATGAGAGGAAAGCCAAGACAAATCTTTCAAAGGCCAAGAGAAGAGTATATTTTCAAAGGAGAAGAATGATCATTCCTATTACATGTTCATAAATACTTGTGTAAAATAAAAGCAAATAATGGATCACTTGATTTGGTGATGTGGAATTCTGATAACCGTCACAAAACAGTTATTTCCAAGCAATGGCAGAAGAAAGATTTTGGTTGGAATGCACTAAAGAAAGAGAGGGAAGTGAGGAATTTAAGACATTAGGTACAGATACTTTGCAGCGTTTTGTTATAAAAGGAGGGATAAAGTGGTATCATAGCTACAGGAGACATTAGATAATGGCAGGGTATTTTAAGACTGCAAATATTATACATAATATGGACAATTTTATAGCAAGTTCACATTATGATGGGGATAATCCTATAGAGAAGGGATAATTTGCAGAGCAAAGATCTCAGGTGTTACAAAGGAAGACATTTAGTGTAAAAGCATAGTGGTTATTATTATTCATCTATTTTTACAGGTAGAGGAGAGAATCAGTTCTGAGAGAAGAGGCTGTGGATGTGATACGAATCAAAAAGAGTATGAATGCATTGGAGTATTTAAGGACAGAAGAGAAAGTAGGAAGCAGGTACCTCAAAGAATAGCCCAGCAGCTTTACAAGCAAGACAAGGCACACTTGCTAGGCACTGATGAGGGCCCACTAGATTAGTGCTTAGGAGTCTTCACAGGATTTAAGAACACTTGGAATGAGGGTAATAAGTGGGAAATATAGAAGGTGATGATCAGCGTTTGTGCTGTTTAAAGTTGAGACTGAAGATAGTGCCCATCATGAATAAGGCTGAGTCATTAGGAGCACAGTATATGATCAAGCCAAAGATGGTGAAGGGTGAGTTAGCGCAATTAAAATCTTTAATGGGTTATGGATGGGGAATGGAGGTAAAATCTGTAAATAACAAGGACACTTGTCTCATCTCAAGGTCCTCCAAATAGCATTTAAGAGGGCTGTAAAAGAATCAAGCATGGAGGCACACAGAGGCTACTCAGGAGGCTAAGGCAGGAAGATCACAAGTTTGAGGCTAGGCTGGGCAACTTAGCAAGACCGTATCTCAAAACCAAGTCCAAAAAGAGCCTTAGGTTCAATTCTCAGCATACACACACACACACACACACACAAAATAAAAGACTTCAAAGGAAACTTCACTGTCTTCAGGAAACAGATTAAAATTAGAACAAAAAAATGAAGGGAACATTAAGGATGAAGTGAATGACACAGGGGATTCTGCAGAATGTATGCTTTAGTCACTTTCCTGTTATTGGGATAAAATGCTCAGCCCTCATACATTAAAGAAGGAGAGGTGTACAATATTTGGCTCATAGTTTGAGAAGATTCCATCCATGCATGGCTGGCTGGTTCCAGGGCAGAAATGATGTAATGGAAGGGCATGACAGAGTAAAGCTGGTCACCGCATGGCAGTCAGGAAGCAGAGAGAGGGTTAAAGCAGGATCTGCGGACTCAAATATTCCTTTCCAGGTCATTCCCCCAGTGACCTACAGCACATTTAGCTATGAATTTATAATGGATTAATCCACTGATGAGTATAGCAGTCCCATGACCCAAACACCTTCCAAAAACCCCACTTCTCAACCTGAGACTTCTGGGCAACATTTTAAAACTAAATCATAACACAAACCCTGTGTTTCAGAGGCTGCAGTACTGAGAATCAGGGAAGTCCAGGAGAGGAAATCACATTCACACATAAGCAAAGCTGTATGTGGAGAAAGCTGCATAATGAAGGGCGACCTAAGAGGTTTGTACTTCTCACAGTAACTGAGGAGAACAAGGCTGGGAAATAGGCTGATGGGTTGGGCGGAAAAAGAGTTCAGTTTGAAAATGATTTTTTAGAAAAAAATAGGGCATAATTGATATCCATGGTCCTCACAATGTCAAACTTTGGTGTACATATTGTCTTACTGGGAGAACCTCGATCGCTAAGGATTTATTCTCTGGCTTACAGAAAATTGTTCAAGGCCTAAGGGAGTCCGCTAGACACAGGTGCCTATTAGTGCTATCTAGAATCTTGCTGTGGGTGGCAGTGTTGTAGCCAAGGGACAGGAGTCATCATACCTGGTGCTCCCGGTTGCCCAGCCTTACTCTTTGAGCCCCAGGCCACCATATCCAACTGTTTACTCAGCTTCTTCAGTGCAAAATCATAAAGAGATCTTAAATTCAAGCAGTTCACAATAGCACTTAGAACCTCCAAACCCTACCACTCCGAAACTCATCTTTTGCCAGTTTCCCCTCCTTTATTGAATACTACAAACCCAAAGTCCAAGAGTCACCTTCAACATCCCCTTCTTCTTAATCACCGTATCAAGTCTAGTGCCACAACATCCCCCAAACTATGAACCCTTTTCATTTCTAGCACAAGCATTTCCACAGATAACACCCTAGAACAAATCACCATCTTCTCTCTTCTGTTCTGTTGTAACACCTTTCTGCATTCATTCTTTCCCATTCCTGCTAATAAAACTGTCAGATCGTTCTTTTTAAAAATATCAGTCATATCATATTCAGGCACAGTGGAACTTCTCCATAAATTTCAATGTTGAAATAAAATCCCTGTTCTTTTTCATGGTATCCAAGGGACAGTATGAATCAGTCCCAGCCCAGCAACTCTAGACACACAGGCATTTTTGACGTTTGATCATGCCAAGTTTGTTCCAAACTTCGAGCTTCGTATTTGCTATTCCTCTCCTTTGAACTCTCAGCTGCAGACTTTCAGATGACTGGTTCTTTCTTATTGTCTAAGCCCCAAAGCAAATGTTACCTGCTCAGCACAGCTTTGTCTTAATATGCAATATGAAGAAACCAGTCGTCACCCCAGAGTGCTTCTGTCACTATCACAGTACCCTGTTATATTTTTATGTATCTCGGCTGCACTTTATTTTGTTTACTTATTTATTTATGTTTATTTATTTAGCAGTAGTGGGGAAGTGAACCCAGTGCCTTCACAATGATCTATATCACAGCCTTTTAAAAATTTTATTTTGGGGAGTGGGTGTCTTGTCAGGTTACCCAGGCTGAGCCCAACCTCCTGATCCTGCTGCCTCAGCCCCTCAGAAAGCTGAAGTTACAGGAGAGTGTCACCACACCGGCTGCTTACTAACTTGCCACCTGTTTCTTTCTTCTAAAATGCAACCTCTGGAGAGCAAGGGCTTAATCAGGTACTCACAATGTGTTCAGTGCCTAGAAAAGTACTTGGAACATAGTAGTCATTCATTAATATTTATTGAATGAACACCAGTGGTTTTTGTTATTAAATAATTACATTCCCCATAAATTGTGCACCCTGAGCTTCACAAGATTACCAGTGAAATTTTTTCAGGTAGCACTATTTGATATGCCACTATTTAAACTTTACCTTAAACTTTGGGGGGGCTTGCATTTCTGCTTTTGTACTTTTGCAAGGATGAGGTGCCTCTGATTTTGAGGGACCTAACAACAGGTTACACTATCATAATAACTTCCTCGGTCTGTTCTGAAAAGCAACACTTAGTATGCAAGAATATTTGGATGAAACTATGTTCAAGGTTTCAATGTCTCTATTTGTCTCTAACATATTACAGAATATTTATGCAGTGCTCTTTCTCTTTGCACCACACACACACACACACACACGTGCACATATTCTTCCAAACTAGCTATTTTTAAAAGACAGTGTACCTTGCAGAAAATAGCTTTATTTCATAGTAATAGTCACTTATTAGAAAAAGATCTGTTTGTTTCTAAAGGATTACCCTTTTGTCTTCCAGAAAAATATATCAGTAACCACTGGAGTATAGAGAAATCTTCACTTTCTTGATTTTTTTCACTGCACTACTGGATGCAATTTGGCTAGGAGGTTGGGATAATGGTTGGTGAAAGTATGCATTTCTAAAAAGAATCCTGCTGAGGCTATGTGGGAAGATTAGTAATGCCTAAGAATTGCAGGTTGCTCAGTTAATTGATTTTTTTCTATCCAGAGGATAGCCATTCCTTTATTTTCACTGTAGTTGGTGTATAATAGACTGATCTCAAGGTGCACAATGGAACTCTCTCCAGTTGTGAGAACACATGCTTTTAAATGGAAAGCTTGGTACCAATTTAATAAAGAAAATTATATGGGCTGACTTTACCTCTTCCCATTTGTTCCATGGGCTTATATTTTCATCATTCTCATGACTAAAAGCTGACCCAGAAAACAAATAACAAAAGGACAATAAATAAATGTATTCCTAGAACTACCAAATGCCTCTTTTCTCATTTTGATGATTCTTTGTTCTTTATATGACAAGAAATAAAAGCTCTTTTAAAATTCTATTTCTAAAGAATATAGATAATATTTTCTCAAAGTGCTCATAATCATATCTGTCATATACTTTTCAGTTTTTCAATCTAAGAATCTTTATGAACATTAATTTTCAGTGCTCCACTATGAAGCAATATAGATTGATCCCACAATACGGGCACACTGTCTCCCTGTTGACAGCACACTGTATAGAATTTCCGAGTGTAAAAGGGCTATCCTATATTCTTATATTTTCTCTAAAGGGTAGTTACTAGCCGGTTTATGCAGAAAACATCTTATTTATATCTGAGGTACATCAATCCTCTTGGAATTTCTGACCTAAAATTCCATTGCAACAGAATAATGTGTTATTTAAAATTAACATATTAGTTGTAACCAAAGCAAATTTGGCCAACTTTTTTTATTTACAGGACCCTCAATTTAATTGGGCTTTTCAGATCAGATATGATTTGAATGAGAATGAAGAATTTCCAAGTCTCTAGGCTCTGAGTATGCTGATTAGGATTAATGGTTGGTATTTTATTGATCAGATGTGTCAATAATTAATTTCTCTATCTTTCCAAAATATTTATAGATGTTGAAAGAAGACAAAGGGATTATATGTTTTGTAAAGAGTATAACCTTTTGAATTCTCAAAAAGAATGGCTTTTCTGTACATTAACTTTTCCTGCTATAAACTAAAAGAATTAGGGATGGGAAATTTTTATCTGCAGTCAGGGACAAAATTTATTAAAATGCCAAAAATACATATTGAAATTTCTGGTGGGGGCTTTTCCCTCCAAAAATACTTCAGCTTGGAAGTCAACACTTTAGTTAACATCCTAAACCTGCAAGATGATTATCACCATAACAAATGGAGGGGGAGCTACTTTTCAGATACGAAACATATCAATTACCTTGTGCCATGTATGAAACTGCCCCAAGCTTGGTGAGGTCAAATAAAAACCACTTTATGAGCAAATAATTCTGAGTATTCTGGTGTCTGCTGGAGTCATTCACACATTTGTTAGTTAACTAGGGGCTGGCTTTTCTTAGATGGTATCATGTTGGACAGGTCATCTCTCCTCTGTGGTCTCACCCTGCTGCAGGCTGCTGACCAGTGTTCCAAAAGGTGAGCACAAGCATGCAAATCCCCTTGAGCTTCAGCTTTATAGCTAACATTATATTACAATTTGTGCTATATTCTGCCGGCCAGAAAAATCTCCTGGCCAATGCTTGGGAACTGGTTAATTAGAGAAAGCTGGGTTGAGAGATGATAAACTATATGATTGTTTGGTTAGAAATCTCACTTACAGAGGTCATACCATGATGTCTTTCAAATCTATACCTGTACAGATTACTCCACCTTCTGTAATCTCATGCTCAAAATGCAACCTCTTGACTTAAACTGATTTTTTATGTGAATGCTGAGAATTTCCTGATCAATGTACTCTTGTGTCATTTACATTTCCTATTCCAACTGGGTAAATTAGCACTCAGGTCCACTTTTATCCATTCACCTCTCTCTCTCTCTGTCTCTCCCTCTTATTCCTTTTTCTGCACCCTGAATTCTATAGTACCAGATACTGGAGATACAGGGTTGTGTTCTAGCAAGAGGCTTCTCATCTTTTGACACCATAGGTTGTCAAAGGTTGACATAGGTTGTCTTTGGAGGCCAAGGACTGTGCCTTTCATGGCCACGATCCTGTCTACCTCAGAAGAAACCATAGTCCAAAATCCAAGTCTGATCACCTGGACTCACAGAGTCTGTCTTGCCCAGTGACTGTCCAGTGGGGTAAAGTAGGATGAACCTTGACCAATGAGACAAGGGACAGAAAGGAGCTGACACATAAATTGTTCACCCTTTCTCTCTTTCCAGTAAAACTACATCTGGTTTTCTTTGGGGCAGCAGTATTTCTACACATCCTTTGTGAAGATATCCTTCATATATCATCAATCAACCAGGTTTATTGTACACTTGTGAATGTCTTAGTAATGCACGTCTTTATATTAAGTTTTCCTCTCTTCCTGGACTAAAATCCCCTTCACCCTCATTCTTGATTCACCAAGATTGTACCCTCTCCAAAACACAAGCATGTAGTGGGGTACGGTGGTACATATCTATAAGCCCAGCACTCTGAGAGGCTGAAGTAGGAGGATTGCAAGTTCAAAAGAAGGCTGGGCAACTTAGCAAGACCCTGTCTCAAAACAACAACAAAACAGCAACAACAACAACAACAAACTGAAAAGGGTTTGTGATGGAGCTTAGCTTTTATGGCCAGTACTGAAAAAAAAAAAAAACCAAAACAACAAAACTCAAGCACATAAGTTGTGCATCATGTCCTCATGCTCTGTTTTTTCAAAGAACTCAAGATAAAACAAAAATGTGAAAAACAGAAATTTCTCAGATTTGTTAATTTCTACAAAGTAAACATGTCATTAGTTAGTTTTAGGTTTTGATGAGGAAAAGTGAATAATGGTCTTACTTGGGAATAGCCCTGACTGTCTGAATTATATCCCTGATTGTCTGGAATATCCCTGAATTATCCCTGATTGTACATTGGGACAAAATACCTGACCCCCAAAATGAAGGAAGGAAAGGTTTATTTAGCTTATAGCTTCTGGAGGTTTCAGTCTATACTCAGCTGGCTCCAAGGCAGAGTGGCATACTGTGATAAATTTGCTGAAGCTTAACTTTTAATCTACATTTTGAGAGATTGGTAAAGTCACCTAAGCCAGAGAATATCTGTAGCCAATCCACACCAAAGCCAGTTTGGGCAAAAATATTCTGTTTGGGACTTTAAGAAAAAAAAAAAATAGAGGTAAATTTTTGCTTACCTACTGTAATGACAGAAACTCTTTAAAATTATAATGATATATATTTATGTATATATGTGAACCCAAGGATGGCCTCATCATGCTATTATCCCTTTTACAACTGTACAACCTAATTTAAAAAGTTGGATTCATCACATCACAGAAGTAATAATATTTAAACAACATTAATTTTATATAGCAGAAAATTTTTGCTAAAGCTAAATTAGGGTTCAGAATTGATATTATATATTTAAATATAGTATGTCATATGATGACTTGATTCTCCTACTGTTTGTTCTATTTAAACAATTTCAGACCTTCTTTTTACAAATTAGTTGGCTTTTTCATAATATGAATGGACCATTCACATATTAGTCCTCCTGTCTTTTTCTATAAGCCCAAAACATTTGAAGTAGAATGTTGCTCCAAAGCACACAGTGATTTTCAGTATATAACATCTGACTCTAATGTAGTAAGTAGCTTGTTTTGGTTATTTTTTGTTGTTGTTGGGACAAAATATCTGACACCCAAAATTAACAAAGGAAAGGTTTATTTAGCTTATAGCTTGTGGAGGTTTCAGTCTATACTTGGCTGGCTCCAAGACAGAGTGGCACATGGCATAGGGCAACTGTTTATAGAGGCAGAAAATAGCAAAAGCAACAAGAGCAAAAGAGAGGAGCGGAGGCAAGCAGCTTCGTTCTCTCCTTTATATTATATGAAACTATCCACCTCAGGGCGGGTGTAGCACTCACATTTATAATTTTAACACTAAACCATAGATCAATTGTAAACTCCAAAAACCAACCCATAACTACATGAGGCTTTAAAAAAACATCCAAACACAAACCATAACATAGCTTAAATCAAAATTGAATTCTTTCATAGACTAATGCTTTTTTTCAAAGAAAAATATCTAGGATTTTCCCCCGCAATATTGTTTAAAGGAATCATTATTTGCACAATAGTATGCAATAGAAAGTTTTAATTTGTGGCACCAGGGAAAGCTAACAAAAAAGCATAAAGAGACATGTTCACCAGAATACTAAAACCTAAATGCTGTCACTTCATGATTTTTATGTGCAAAGTGGTTACCTAAGCAGAAATGCAAACATACATGTTGAAATACAGTAGTACTGGATTATAATATGGTTATCCACATGATACAGAATATGCTATTCTGATTAATTTTAAATAAAATTGGAATAGAAGTCCATGTATTACAAAACAATCTTGTTATAAATTCATAGACATACAAAATTCTTTCCAGGAACTGACAGAAAATGAATTCCTTCTTTGGGGACATATGATCTAGAACTATGGTTTTTATTTATCTGTCATCTTTTTGTGAATCAGGTACAAATCACTGGTCCTTATCTTAGAAAAATAAACATGTGTGCACAAACAATATTTTGAGTATAATTTCAGTAAGATTATTAATGTCCTGATGTCAATTCAAGGACTAGCATAATTACATTATTTCGTTGAATTCCTCCAATTATCTTGGTAAGTAGTATCTTGTAGAGAAATCTCAGAGTAGCATAATTATTCTCCCTTTTGTATGTTAATTGCTTTTTCTCCAAGATTCTCTTGGGATACTTCTTTCTTAGTCTTTGAATATCAATAACTTTACCAGCTTTCCTAGGAAATGCTCAGCCTAATTTGAGCTTCAGAGTCAAGACTTTTATTCCACAAATACTTCTTTCTATTAAATTTTTAAAGGCGCTTTTCACCTCATTTCTATTCCTCGTTTCTTTCATCTCTATCCCACATCTATCACCTTTTGTATAATTTTATATTTTATTTCCTTTAAATTTCATTTTGTGTGTTTATTTGAAGCTTGTCTTCCTGGTTCCTGATTGTGGATTCAAATATTATTCATTCAAGTTATAGTTATATCCAATATCACATTTATCTCCATAAGTACTTTCATTTACTTCTCATATTTATTTTTATTTCTCATATTTTTCCATTGACAGCTTATGTTTCATCTTCTGCTTAATGTATTTCTTCAAACAAGATTGCACTGGCTGTACATTTTTTAAAATTACAAAAAAATATGATTTTAACTCAGTTTTAAGTCATTCTTATTATGTTATTCGTTTTTTATTATGTTTTCACTTCCTTTTGTTTTGTGATTTTATTCATTAATCACGTAGTTTTTCTCTGATATTTTTAATTGGATGAGCTATTACTAATTTAAAGAGCTCCCTTACTAACCCTGGCCTTCAATCTCTAGACATTTGAATGTATGAAAATAAAAAGTTCATTATTCCTAAACTAGTGCTTGGAAGTGCCTTTACTACTCACAAACTTAATTCTTAATTGATACATGTTCAGTTTATAATGCAAATGTAGCACATAAATATTTATATAATATATATCACTATCATTCATAAAACAAACTATAAGAAATGTACAGAAAAATAGAGAAAATTATATTAGTACTAATCAGATTTGATTTACTTTTTCTCACTCATATTACATTAACTGTATATAACTATACAAAGATATAACTGTTATATGTTAAACTCAAATCAAGTGATAGAAAAAGCAAAAATAATTTGCCAAGTTCATAGAGGACTTGCATAACGTGGTTCATAAGCTTATTGGCAACTGAGAAGAGTACATTCACATTTATAACAATTCTTTTAAAATTGGTATTGCATTTTCTCCTGTCACATTTGATTTATACATTTGGGAGAATGTGTTATTAGATACATACAAATCTAAGATTTAGTCTTGCATCATCAAACACCTCTTTGACTAAGAATACTTTCTTTTCCCCAGTACTGGGCAGTGAACCCAAGGAACACTGAGCTGTATTCCCAGACTTTTATTTTCTTTTATTTTTGAGAAAGGGTCTCACTGAGTTGCCCCAGCTGGACTGCAACTTCAGATTCTCCTGCCCAAGCCTTCTGCGTAGATGGAATCACAGATGTGTGCCACTGTGCCAGCTTTACACAAGATTTTTTTGGAGTATACTGTTGTGCGAATATTTTTCTTCTTTTAAAATTTTTAATCTTCATATTTAAATGTTTATCTTGTACACAGAACATAGTTGAGCTGTGCTTTTAATCCATATGGTAATTTCCAGAATATTCACAACATTTATATTTAATGTAATTACATGTTTATATTCAAATCTACCATCATACTTGCTTTTCTACATGTTATATATTTTTTATTTTCCTTTATCTTTCTTTTCTTGATGAAATAGTCTTTTGGTATTCTATTTCTATCAAAAATTTCCATTGGATTTTTTTATTTATAGCTTCTAGCTCTCTACTGGGAATTTTGAACATAATGAAAATTGTTTTAAAATAATATTTGGGGGCTGGGGATTTAGCTCAGCGGCAAAGCGCCTGCCTGGCAAGCACAAGGTCGTGAGTTTGGTTCCCGGTACTGGAGAAAAAACAAACAAAAAAACAAAAACAAAAAAAATAAATAAATAAATAAAATAAAATAAAATAATATTTGACAATTCTAATATCAGAATCTTCTAAAGTTCTTTTTTCTATTGCTTAATTTTTCTCCTTGTTTATTTATATTGCCTATTTTAATTGCTTATGACCAATGTGTTTAAAGAACTAGAGACAATTTAAAGCTCTGTTTATGTTTTCTTTCTCCAGTGAGCATTTGACTTTTCTTCTATAAAATAGTTTAGATAGGATATCATGTGAATCAGGTACTAAATTGCTTTAAAGCTAGATTTCAGTTATTCTTAAGACTGGACTATTTGCCATTCAGTATTACTCCTAAATTAGAGTCCCTGGGGGAACCCAATTTAAATGGTATAGTGCAAAGAAGGGTCCTTCCTTCTTCATAAACTGTAAAGTTCAATCCCTCCACTAAGCCTGTGAAACTGCCAGAAACTGGCATTTTTGGATTTTGGTGCCTAGAAGTATATATTAACTTCCTATAATGATTTAAGACAACAAATATTTATTATTTCAGAGTTTCTGTGGATCAGAGGCCCAGTTTACTAAATTCTTATTTGATAAGAACTAGAAGAAAAGATCTAGGCCTGGTGGATGGAAATCTAATCCTAAAGGTCACTTTAGATCAGACTCCTTTGACTTTGCTAGTAATTATGGTAACTACATTCACCTTGTGTTTGGTAATTTTGTACTAATTTCTGAGGACTGACAAACAAAGTGCCACAAACTGGCTTGCTTGAAAAAGAAGACATTTATTCTCTGACAGCCTGGAGGCTGAGGGTATGAAGTCAAGGTGGTAAGGTAGAAACCTTTTAGCAGCTCCATGGGAGACTCCCTTTCATACCTCTCACCTTAATTTCAGACTTTCCTTAGCCTATGGGTACAGTACTCCAACTTCTGCCTCTGTCATTACATGGCATTGTCCCTGGGTGTCTCTGTGTCCAAAATTTCCTCCTCTTATAAAGAAACCAGTCATTGGATTAGGGACTACCCTAATTCATTATGACCTCATCTCAACTTCATTGCATCTGCAAAACCCCTATTTTCAAGTAAGGTCACATTCACAAGTTCCAGGGGTTAGGATTTCAAAATATCTTTTGAGGGGACACAATTTAACTCACAAAAGCAAGTAAGTGCTGCCGTTTGGCCCCTACTCCCAGGAGTTCATCATTCTCACTGCATTTAGGATCCTAGCTTTATGGTAACTCTTCTCACTGTAATTTCTAACCTAGAGTGAATACTCAGCACAAAGTTAAAAGTATGTTCTCAAAACCCTCTGAGTCAGTGAACAAGTCTTATATGGTTAAGACACTCTGACATTTCAATATCCCTAAGCCTTTAGAGCCCTTGCTTTACTGTGTACCATGGCAGTTCTGACATTTCAATTTCATTTACTGTGGGTTCCCTGGGTCTTTGTTTCACCCAACCAAACAAGTAAACTGTCAGAGCCATTCCAAGCCTCTCATGCTGAAACACTGAATCTAGAATCTTTGCTTAGTTGGCCCTGTTATGGATTGAATTGTGCCCACCATCCGCTCCAAATTCATATGATGAAGTCCTAATAGCTAATGTGACTATATTTGAAGACAAGTGCTTTAGAGATGTAATTAATATCAAATAAGATCATAAAGGTGGGCTCTAATCCTATCGAACAGATGTCCTTATAACTAGAGACATCAGAGAGCTATCTCTCACTCTCTCTTCCTATGCACATGCACAGAGGAAAGTCCATGTGAAGACACATGACAAAGTGGCCATCTGCAAGCCAGAAGAGACCCTTATTGTCCTTTGTTTGGCTGAAGTATTTTAATGCATGAAATACATGTCTATTCAGGAACATTTCTTTTGCAAATATTTGATTAGATGCATCCAGTGGTAATATTTTATGTATCTTCATTGCAACATCACATCACTAACTAACAGTTCCCCTTTACCACTGGAAATACTACACTCTAGGACTTTAAAATCTAATCATATTAGAGAACTGTTTCCATAAGACTCCAAGCCAATTCAGAGAACCCACACTTAAGATTTTGTTCCTCTGGCACCACTGTTGGCATCAAAAATTTTATCAGAGAAACAGAAGCACTAAGATCTATCTACTTCTGTCTCTGTATTCATATTAGAGTTTCTTTAAAGTGGCACTATTGACATTTGGGGGTAGACAATGTGGTGACTATCTTTTGAATTGTTGGATGTTGAGCAACATCTCTGACCTCTACTTACTAGATCAATGGTGGTGGACCTATGGCACACGTGATACAGCCTGCTATTTGCTATCATGGAAAGCTCTAAAAGGTTGTCTATCACTGCACTAGGTGTCAGTAGCACAACTCTTCCACCTCATATGGACTTGTAATAACCAATAATGTCTCAGTTGTCCAATATCTCCTAAGGGGCAAAATTTCCCCCAGTTGAGAGCTATTGGTATCTCTATTCTTATTATCTATATTTTGTCTGTATTTCTGTGATAGAAATTTGTTTCCTAGAATGGGCCTTTTGTGATGGCAGGAATGCGATAAGCCATGTTTATATGGCCATTTTTTCACATATGTTGCTGTGGGTTCCAGGCTCCAGCGACAGAAATCAGGAAAGGAAACTCACAAGCTGGTCAAAACCAACAAGCTTGCACTGGTGCCCCAGGGTGAAGGACTAAAACCTGAGGCAGTCAGTCCTGATTACCTCTCACTTTTGTGATGAGGGCATTCATCAGAAGAGGAGTCTTTCGTCACAAAGCTAAGTACACATACTTGGCCCAGGAGTCAGAAAAACTGAAGGAAGATCAGGGGAAAGTAGAGCAGTGATGGATTCAGTTGTTTGTTTTCTATCACACCGAGGAGGTGAATCTACAAATGTGCTGCAAGTATGAGTGACAAAACAGCTACAGCTTCTGTTCCAACCTTCAAATCTCTCAAGAATCTCCTTTGGGGTTGGCCCTAATCCCAAATGAACAAGTGAATAAATTCTGAGTAATTCAACCTAGGCAAGCCAAAATATTACAAAACCAATACATGACAGTTTGTTCAAAGCAGGATCCAAACTAAATCTACTCAAATTAAAATAATGACAGAGCTGGGAGAATTTACAGTTATAAAAATTAACTACAAAAGAAATTTTAAGTTTCAACAGTTTAAAATCATATTAAGTATCTAGGAAACTTGAAAATTCTTCAAATTAAAAGTATGTCATGTATGAATGCAAATTGTTTTTCTTTATTAATGAGGTTGAAAAAGGATTTGCCTGGCATAAATATATGACCACTGTATATTCAAAAAGATTGCAGCCAAACCAAAACGTTTCACAGAAAGATGAATTTAATGTTAACAAGCACATTTGATAATTATCTGAGGAAAGATTATAGGTAATTAAATGGAAATGTTTTTCCAGTAGTGCACGATAGCCAATGTTTTAAATGCACTATGGAGACATTTATCTCAAATTTAGCAAAGCAGTAGCAACACATGTCAGTGTAAAAACTTTCAATTTCTGATTCAGAAAGATACTGAACATTTTCTCTATTTATAGTAAAACTGTAGCATGTTTTCTTCTAAGATTTCTCAGAATCATCCTAAAGCTTCATGAAATTCACACAGTCATTCAACAAATATTTATTGAGCCACTACTGTGTGCCAGGTACTTTCCTTGTGATAACGCTCTGAGGAAAAATATGACAGGGCAACAAAAGAGAGTGTGATATAGTGGGGAATTAGTGCCCTTTTCCATCAGGTATTCAAGGAAAGGCCATCATAAAGGTCTCCTATAAGCAGAGATTTGAATTAAGTGGGGGAATAGATGAGCACTGCTCGAGGAGAAATCCTGGCATTCTAGAGAGAGAGAATCATGAGCACAGAGGTCCAGAAGAGTGGTGCTATTGACATGGCAGAGGACCAGCAAGGAGGTCAGAGTGCATGGAGTAGAATATGCCCAGGAAAGAGACTTGGAGGTGAAGTCCAGAGAGAGCTTTGGGCTGGACCCACAAACCATGGTGAGGATTTTCTGCTGAGAGACTAGAGAAGCCACTGGAACATGTTTAGCAGAGTGACATGATCTGTCTTTTGTTTTTAAAGAACCTGTGAGCTTTGGGGCATACTGATGTGAGGAAGACAAAGGTGGACGTAAGGGAGACCAAGGAGGAGGCTCCTACAATAAGGCGAGAGTCTAGGTGGCCGTGACAGGAATAGGGTGAAGTGATAAAATCCTGGGTATGTTTTGAAATGGAGATCATGAGATTTGCTGATAGACTCAGTGGGGGGAGAGAGAAGAAAGGGAGTCAAACCAATGTAATTATTTTAAAATCCCTTCAGATTTAACTTATCTCTCCCTCTCCTCTTTTATTCAACAGTTTATTTTATTTTATTTTATTTTCCTTTGAGGCTATAAGGATAGAACCTAGAGTCATGAATATGATAAGCAAGAGCCCTGCCACTGAACTACAGCCCTAGCCCAGAGTCATCTGTCATCTTTTATCTCCCCCCATTTAGCTTCCTTCTTGCTTGCCTTTAGCTGCCTAAAGCAACTGCTATACCCTACTACTCGACAAATCCAGCCCTATCGTTCTGTTTCTCTTCCTGCCAAACCTCTCCATGCCTCCATCCTGCCCGTTCCCTATTCAGTGCTTACCCTGCCACCCCATTCAAAACCCTCGGCTCATGAGCCTTTTTCATTTAGGTGTTAAGTAGAAAGTATCCGATATAATTAATTCATATTCAGAGAGAAATGACTAATGACTTAGATTAGAATAGTTTTTTTCTCCAGAGAATATTTTAAAGAGCTTTGAAATCATCTAAATGAGCCCTTTTCTTGTGAATACTTTTAAGTAATGATGAGTTCTATGATCACTTGCAAATTACACTTAGTTGGTGACTGTCCCCCCACCTACACAAGCCTTACGCTGACTTTGCCCAGGGCTCGCACCGCTATTATATATATAAAAAAGAAGTGAATCATGAATCATTATTTTTAAAGAGCAACTCCACCATATTTTACTTATCATTATTAAGAAATGAAAAGAATAGGTGAAAAATATGAATAAAGCTTCTAAGAAACACAGATACGTGGCTCTATTTAAAGCCACTGTAACAGAAAATGGCCCCCCAGCTGATGTACTTCAGTTTGTTAGTTGTGCAGGTAATAGTTCCTGTTCCAGTTCTGGTTGCTCTGTCTCTTAGAAATGGCTGGTCACCGTGATGCATAGCTGGTCACTATGATGCATGTTGTATAAACCAGTCCCCAATTGACAAGCCCTTCTGCCTCTGTACTTCCTGCTTGCTTATCCCATATAAGCCCTAGGCCACCAGAGATCTGGGCCTGATATTGTGGGAGTGATCCCGATTGGTGCCCATTGATATAAGTAAATCTGTCTCCAAATCCTGGATGTCATTTCAGTGTTTCTGCTTGACGATGCACCAGCAGTTCTGACATCCCTTCATGGCAGCCTGTCTTAATGTAGATCAGGAAGGATCTGGCACTTAACTTATACTATCATCTGAGCCACCGTGAGATTGGGATCTCTTCATTTCATCATCTTGAATTATCAATTGACATGACTGGCATTTTAGTCTGTATATTTTCTCTTTACAGAGTCAGATTCTTGGGACTGGGAATCAGATTGGGAGAAGAACCTAAGTGTTTCTGTGTCACATTGGGCTTAGCTATACTTCGGGTGGGGGCAGTGCAAAAAACTGAAAAAAAAATCTCTTTCTGGTTCTTGGAAATCATCCTTTTCCTCTGCCTTTTCAGATCCACTGGTGGTAATGGTTCCTGAAATTCAGTCATATGCTGTATAACAGTGTTTTGGCCAGAGACAGACAACACATGCAATGGTGTTACCATAAGATTATATCGCTTATTGGCAGTGTACATTCTTAGTTTCTGTGAATATAGTTTATAGCATTCATTCAATGACAAAATCTCCCAGTGATGCATTTCTTAGAACGTATCACCATTGCAAGCAATACATGATTACTTTGTGCTAAGCGCTTCACAGTCATTTTGGTTGCTTTTAACCCTTTTTGTACTATTGCAACTCATTAAACTCAATTAATCTATTTGAGAATCCCATCATTTTTATGATCATGGGATCTTAATTGATGTAAGCAATAATTACAAATCAATAAGAGGAATAGAGAAAAGCCTTGAGGCTCTAGATGAGAATGGTCTTTCTAATAGAAGATAATTCTAAAAATTCTTGCTTTCAAATGAAAAAACAGCCAGGCGTGGTGGTGCACACCTGTAATCCTAGCACTCAGGAGGCTGAGGCAGGAGGATCACTGCAAGTTTAATACTAGCCTGGGCTATAAGGTGAGCTCAAGGCCAGCCTGAACTGCATAGTGAGACCCTGTCTCAAAAAGACAAAAAAAAAAAAAAAATCAAATGAAAAAACAATTTCTAGCAAATAGCAAGCAATTTTGAAAAAGAAAAATAAAGTCATCCAGGCTGGCACTGGATTAAGTTACTTACTCTTATGGCTTGTATCTGGATGGCCCACTGTAGTGGTTGATTGATTATGTCAACTTGAGAAGTTTAGAAGCATAACCAAACTTGGCTCAGCAACTGACTCAGCAATTCTACACCCTAGGGTGTAGAGGAGCCACCCTAGGGTGCATCATCACCTAGATAATATAAAAGGGAAATGAAGAAGGACATAGGTACTTCCATTCCTTTTGGAGGAGCTCCAGTCTTCACCTTCAGCTTGGACTTAGTCTCCTGGCTTCTAGTGCAGACTCTTCGGCTTCTGCCTTGGATCCTTCAGCCTTCCTTCTCAGACTCATCGGCCTCCTGGTACGGACCTGCATGGAACTCTGCAGTGAACTCCAGACCCTGGACTGATTTCTTCAGTCTTCAGTGTGCAGACACCCACCGCACACTTCCCCATACAACTCTCTGGCTGACCATCATACACCAATCTTGTAATTTCTTATAATTTGTATATCTTGTGTTATATCTGTTTCTCCAGTAAAACCCTGACTAATACACCCTCCAAAGCCTCATGTGCATATAGGTGGGGCTTTCCAGAGTTTGCTGGATCTAGGGTGTGTAAGAGTGGGTGTATGGTACTAAATTAGCCCACTGATTGGAATTAACATAGTTTTGGCTGTGGCTGAATGGGTTTATTGCAGACAAAACCCCACCCTGGGTGTGGATGGCACCATCCAAAAGCCTAGATGGGATAAAAGGGACAGAAAGAAGGCAAGCTGCTGTTACTGCTGCTTACTGCCTTCTCCCCGCCATCCTATGGACTGTTTCTCCTCTGTGTTGCCCCTCTTCCTTGCCACCCTGCCTTAGAACCAGCTGACTATGGACTGAAACTTCTGCAAACTCCAAGCTGAAATAAACCTTTCCTTCCTTAATTTGTGAGTGTTGGGTATTTTTTCCCAGCAATGAGAAAAGTAACTAAGACACCTGAATTTGATCAATTTTAAAACATCAGGCCCACAACAGATCTTTCTCAAGTATTGCTGTCAGTAGATATTGAAGGACCATTTAAAAATCTTGTGAAAGTTTATTAAGCTATAATTCCTGGGGCAGAAAACCAATCATATCTGTGCAAGAATTTAGAAAACATTCCATGCACGAAGAGCTGTGAGTACTACTTTCAGGCAAAGGGTAAACTCTGAAAAACCAAAACAACAAATCACTATAAATAATTCCAATAGAAAATATCAATTAAAAGCAATTGTTCCTACTACTGTGATCAATAATATTTCTCCTTAATGTTGAAGTAATCACTAATTAATTGTGTTGTCTTAGATTACTCCAACAAAAACTGTGATATAAGGGAAGAGGAATGAAAATGAAATGTCCCAGTATTTTTTTATTCTTTCTGTATAAATAAAAAATTTGAACACATCCAGATGTGGTGTCGCACACCTGTAATCCCAGAACTTGGGAGGCTGAGGCAGGATGATCACCGAGAGTTTGAGGCCAGCATTGGCTACATAGTCCATAAGCCAGCCTGAACTACACAGCAAGACCTTGTCTAAAATAACAAAACAAAACAAAATTTGAACGATTATTTCTCAATTTTCCAAAGGAACATCTCTTTTAATATGTCATCAAAACAGTAAATAAAATTTCTAAATTACAAACTTAAAGAAAAGAATAAGATATATTTAAAAAATGATGGGATATTCAATAAAGTAATGATGCTTACTTATAAATTGTGAGATATTTTAAATTTCTTACTTATCTATATTTTTCTATAATACACTGCAATATAGTAAAATGCACATTTGGCCTTTGTCTTAATCTGTACCTCTTCAAATTTTAAGTGTCTTTTGTATGCTAATGAGTTCACAGATAGCTGGCAGTTGATTGGTAAGTGTCAGGGTTGGTACTGATAACTGGAAAGACCAAAGCAGGACTAGAGGGTTGAGAGTTTTGGGCTCACTACCAAACTTCTGGAAAGGGGGAAGGAGTTACGGATTAAGTTGATCATCAGTGATCAATGATTTGATCAGACATACCTACCTCTGTAATGAAATTTCAATAAAAGATTAAAAAGTTTCTCAAGAGCTGAATACATGGAAGTTCTTTTAGGGTGGACCCCCAGAGAGGACACGGAAATCCACTTCATCTGGTGTTCATTGGCATCCTTTATAATAAAGCAGGAACATGAGTTTCCCCAAGCTCTGTGAGATGTTCTAGCAAAGTAACCAAATCCAGGGAGGAGGTTGTGGGAACCCCAATTTATAGATGGTCCATCAGAGGCACAGGTAAAAGCACCTTAAATTTACAATTACATCTGAAGTGAAGGAGGGCAGTTTCAGGGACTGAGTCCTCAGTGTGTGGGACCAAGGTAGTGTGTGATGGGTCTGAGAGATAGATTCCAGATTCTTGTGTAGATTGAGCAAAGAATTGCAAACATATACCTGATGGCAAAAGAAAAATCAATCACATTTAAACGAGAAGGTATTCTTGGGTATCCAGGTTCATGCCAGCAGAAACAAAAAGGGAGGCATGAATGGAGAAAAAAAAAAGTGCTGCTAAGACATTAGGGAAATTGAGAGAGGAAAAAATTAAACAGGCTTTTTAATTTAAGAGATGTGTATCTCACCCAGGGTGCTTCTCATTGGATCTCTCTGGTATGATGGACAGAAATGATTGATAAGGTGCTGAGTTCATCTCAGGGGCATCCAGTATGCATGGCTCTCCAACATTTCACTCTGTTTTAATTACATGCGTAACATGTAGTCCCTATGTATAAATCTTTAATGAAGTTTGAGTGAGGAAAAAAGTTACTGTAGGTCAAGCTACAGAATCTGACAGGCAGGTGATCTAACCTGCAGCTTTAGAGTGTTCCTGGGTCTTTGTTATTCTTATTTCTGCTTTTCTTATGACAAAGGAGACAAAGTTGACCCTGTGTTGCCCAAATTGAAGTGGATGGTTGAGGAGTGGTTCCAGAACCCTAGTTTTGCTGTCTCCACTAGGATCTGATGCTATCGTGTCAGAATGGAATTGAATTAAAGGATATACCCCTGGTGTCTACTGATTAGTATTAGCACTGCTTAGTTGGTGCTAGGGAAAACCCTCCACACACCTGGTGTCATAGGATGCCACGAGAGTACAGTGGGAGAAACTGAGTTTGTTCTTATCCTGTATCCTTAGATGTACATAAATTAACTAATGTAAAAGCAAATACTAGGTTTAGTGACACAGTGTCTGCATAACTGTAAGTCCCGGGGTTCTATTCCCCAGGACTGTAAGGAAAAAAACAAAACACACACTTAATATAAATCTCCACGTCTTATAAAATAAAATTGAAACATACTGCTTTTGATTTCTTAAAATGTTTGTGTGTCCTGTTTTTCCTTAAAGTATTTCAAACAGTTAATGAACAGATTTAAAATGTAACACAATGGATCTGAATCAAATCTAGCAAATTTTTGTTTTGAAAATTCCAGTGAATTTGAGAACGAGAAGGAATCTGAAGATAAGCAAATGTACTAATTAAATAATATGTTGACTTCTAAACAAATGAAGATATCCTAGAAATAATAAAAGCAAAAACAAATTTTTTGCAGTACTGAGAAAGCAACCCAGGGCCTTACACGTGTTAGGCAAGTAGTCTACCACTGAGCTACATTCTCAGCTGTTTTTATTTTATTTTGAGACAGAATCTCACTAGGTTGTCTGGGCTAACCTTGAACTTCTTGTCCTCCTGCCTCAGCCCCTCAAGTAGTTAACATTATAGGCATGTGCCAAGACACTCAACCCCCTCAAAAGAGAATGATGTTTAAAAGTCAATATTCCTGCATTCGGGTGACTGAGGCAAAAAGCTCACAAGTTTGAGGCCAGCCTGGATTAAACAGTACATTAAAGGCTCGTGTGGACTACATAGCAAGACCTTGTTCAAAAATTTAAAAAAGTCAATAATCTCAAATGCCATTCAACTTGTGAACAACATCTTGTCCTATACATCTTTGGAGTTTTCAGCTGAATTCCCCTTTTCTCAGAATTCCCTCTCCCATGTACTCTACATGGTGGCAGCCTAAGTCGTATGTGCTGTGTTGTTACAGCGGAACCCCCACTGGACACCTGAAACAAGTTAGGATTCCAGGCTTTGGCCCTCGAAAGTTAGGGCCTGTGGTTTTGTCTGCCCAAAAGCACAACACTGGGACTAGTGGTGGTCACATGCTTCCCGGCAGATAGCAGAGCAGCAGAAGCTGGTTTGCAGAAAGGCCAAAGGAAAAAAAAAAGGCTCAGAATGCCTTGATTATATCCTAGCTCCTTGGGCTACTTTTTCCCGCACTCCAGCTATGTTCTTACCCTTGAGATCTTAAGGATTTCAGGATGATGAGGCAGTATCTTGCAGTAGTGCAGATCGTGGGATATGACATTAAGTTGCCTGCAGCTGAATCTTTATTACTAGCTATGGGACCATCGGCAAATTTTCCTATTATTCTAAGTCTAAATCTTGGTTAATCATCTGTAAAAGGGAGATAATATCAGGCCAAACACTATTTTAAAGGACTGTCGTGAGGAAGTAAATCATTTGGTACAAAATAAGAGCTTAATATGAACTAGTAATTATAATAAAAGTGATACTATTAATAAATTAAGTTCATATTTATAATATTATGGAAACTTATACTATCCCTACAGTAATACATTTTTCTTCTTAAGTAGTGTAGGGGCAGAGAAGATGTGATCACTTTTCTCTTCTAAAATCAATCATGGCTGACATTGCTATAGCAAAAGACAGGATAACAAGAAATAAATACAGGATATGTTTTATAGCTGAGTGTCCCCAACCCCCTCCCCCCAAAATCTCATTCTTTCAAAGGCAGGGCTCTAGGAAGGTGGTTGATTATGGGGGCATTATAACTGACTTGATATTAAAATGTGGGGCCTGGGGGCATAGCCTAGAAGGGTGTATCTCCTTCCCTGGCTCCTCCCTTTACTCTCTGCTCCCTGGCTACTGTTAGGTGAGCAGCTTCCCTCCACTAGACCCTTTCGCCATGGCTTTCTGCTTTGGAACCAGCCAGCTACGGGACTAAAACTATTATAGGCAGCTAAGTGTAACATATGTAAGTACCAGAGACCACCAGGCTTGTATAAAGGCAACATGGAAAGAATTTAATGTGCCTGGATTCAGGCAGAGAACACAGTAAGACCTTCTGCCCCAAACAAAGAGAAGCGTTTCCCTTTTATAGGGATGGAGGGAAGGAAGGGGACATTAGGCAGGAAGATTCCAATGAACATCTGTTGTTAAAGTTTTTCTGGCAATCTTGCATCTCAGTGGGAAGAGTCCTTTGAAGTGTCAATTGGAAATTCTTGGGGGTCTCCAGATGTTCCCAAGACCTGCAAAATTCCTTGTCCTATCTTTTTTCTTTTCCTGTGTTTGCTGTGACAGCCTAGGATGCAGAGAGTAGTACTTCTGCTGGCAAGCAGGCTGAAAGAGTCAGGCCAGGTCAGAGACTTACAGTAAGTCAGACAGAAACTAATATATAGTCAGAGAGGGAATGGGCTTTCAAGGAAATCAGCAGAAAAAAATAAAGACAGAACTATGATGGGAAGTGCATCTAAAGAAGACCAGGCCGTAAGACAAAGATGCAATGGGCCAGGCCTACATGCCTCCCTGAAGGACAAGCAGTAACTTGGAATTATACTGTAATAAGCACCACCTGGTCCAGGAAGTCCAGATACACATCAGTCACTCAGGGGATGGTGACAGCATCCAGGCCCATCCCTTCCACAAAATGTCTTTGTTCTTCCCATGTAGCCTTGCAACATGACTAGCTTCCCTATTGGATCAATATTAGCTAATCAGCTATACTTGTAATTCTATAGGTTGATTACAGTTTGACCTGTGTTGTACCCATGTTGTAACTTTGCCATATAAATTACACCTGACAAAGGGCTTTGGTGTCAATCCCCTTCCCGGACCTCTCCGTCTCTCAGGAGCTATCTCTCAATAAACCTTTCCAACTCTGAGCCTTTTTTCTACTTTGGAATTCATTCCTCGATTTCAGGGGACACAAATTCAACTCAGTGCATCTGATATCTAACAGGCTAAGAGTTAAGTTTCTCTTATCTGAAACCATGAGCCAAAATAAATTTCTGCTCCTTTAAGTTATGGGCATCAGGTATTTTGTCGCAGCAAATGAGAAAATGACTAACGTAGTGCTCCAAAGTTATGTAATTCAAGTTTTACAAGACATGGAAGCTTTCAGAATGAAGATGGAAAGCCCTGAGGTAAAACTGATCAATTTTATACTCAGGTTCATTGAAGAATGGACAGCCATGCAGAAAGTGATTGGATAAAAGCGTATGATCTAATGGTAGACTGAAGGAGGAAACCAGCAAGACTGATTTCTTTGGATTTTTCTTGGCCTTTCATTAGCATTTCTTTCTACCACACAGGAACTCTCTTGAATGAGAATCTTATGATCCTCTATTGGATACAACAAGTCAAATAATTTTCTTTTAATTAGGGATTGAATCTGGGGCCTTAACATTGAACTACATGTTCAGCTCTTTTGACTTTATTTTTTTGAGAGAGGGTCTTGGTATGTAATTCAGGCTGCCCTCAAACTCACTGTGTATGAAAGGATCGCCTCAAATTTCTGGTGATCCTCCTGCCTCAGCCTCAGCCTCTCTCAAGTGTTGGAATTAAAGGCATGTGCCACCACATCCAACTCAAAGAGTTTCTTTACCTCTAGCTCTTACACAGAAAAATGAGAGGAATGTTGCAGCAATAATTCTAGATTTTACAGATGGATTGCAGAGAGAAGTGTTCTGTTTTCTGTGACTTGCCTTGGGGAAAATAATTCCAGTTTCTGTGATTTGCCTCAAAAGAGAGGGGAACAAAAGAGTGAACTGAAAAAAGTCAAAAAGAGACTGTGCTTCTGAGAGCCTTCCATTCTCCTTTAGTTCAACGTACTCAGTACATCAGAGTACCATACCTTAGGATATCATTTTGAGTCCCAACAGTATTTACTATCAAGAGCTCACTCAGTCAGATTTGGTGGTGCATGCTGATAATACCAGCACCCTGGAGGCTGAACCAGGAGAATCACAAGTTCAAGCCTAGCCTTTGCATTTTATCCATTTAGAAAGACTCTTTAAAAACAAACAAACAAACAAAAAGAACCCATTCAAGCTTGCAAATTCCTTTTAGAAAGTATACTAGGAACAAATGCAAAACCTAGATCTCATGATCAGGCAGAATTGGTGGTCTTGACTAAGGAATAAGAGGGAACATATATTTTAGGGTATGAACTTTTTAGATAACAAGCAGATTAGTCATGTCTTTTTTCTTTCTTTTTGTTTTTGCCTTTTACTAACATGACTTCTTAAGCAAGTTACTGTGCCTTGAACTCCATTTTTGGTAAAATTTGTTGAATAATAGATCTACCTCACAGAGAAGCTGTGAATTTTTTTTTCTGGTACAGAGGATGAACCCAGGGTCTCCCTTTGCACTGAGTTACATCCTTAGCTTTAGCTTTTTTTTGTTTAAACAAGGTTTTGCTATGTAGCCCAGACTCAGTCCAAATTTGCAATCCTCTGCCCTCAATCTCTGACAGTAGCCTATATCACCACACCTGGCTGAGAAGTTGTGAAAATTAAAAAATGAGATACCAGTATTGGGTACATAAATTATTTTTAAATTATTACTATTAAATCCACTTTCAAGTGATAAACACAAGCAAAAGGACATGTTAAAGTAAAGGGAGTGAGAGACATAGAAATAGTTTATACTTCTTTTTCAAAAGAAATGTGACTCATCAGCCTCAACCTTTTCCTTAATTCAGGATGTCCCAGGCATAAGTTGCCCATAGTTGCCCTTAAAATAACATCCATGTTATTTTAATTTCTTAAAATCTTAGATTGTTACTGAGTATTCATAATAAAATCTATGCCTCAGTGATATCTCATACCTAGCAGGAATCCTTGTAGTCCATTGACAGGTGTTATATATTTGAAAAGAGGACCTATAAGCCACAAAGCAAATGAAGTCCTGGAAACCTAGACTCTTGTCTTGTAAGACAGGAGCCAAAGAACAGCTTAAATGTTTAAAAGTAAAGATTATGAAACCTTAATTTTGTTTTTCTGCTAGCTGGGTTTTCCAGGCCCCTACTGAAATTCATTAGTATATTCCCCATAAGTATTTGTGCATGAATGAATGAACATATTGCAGAGTAAACTAAATCATAAACATGAGGTCAGCGAAGAAATATCTTCAAGCACTAATTCTTAACTTGCGTGTACCACAGAGTTGCTTGGGAAACCTTTTTAAAACGTGTAGTCCCAGACACCACAGACAGACCAACTGAACCAGCATTCTGGATAGTGCAACCAAAGAACCTGAAGTTTTAAAAATCTCTTGTAATTCTGTTAGGAATGTTAAGAAAGGGGTAGTTCTTCACCTGGAAGACCTTAGAAATGCAAAGTATTCACTTTGCTTAAAGGCTACCCTGAATAGAAGTGCTTGCACTGGTTTTGCCCACTCTATCTCTAAAGGCTGTGTGTTTACTGGGTCTTCTTGGAGAAAGGGGTCTGTAGGAAGAGGCAGGTTTGTCAGGCTCTCATCCAGGCATAAAATTGGACATTTGGCATTAATGCAATATGCAATATAATGGAATATAATAATGCAATATAATCTGTCTCTATCCATGCCTTTCACCCTGTATTTTTGAAATACCCTCCCACATGTGCAGGGCATTCTTCCATACCTCTTGGTTCCAGGTTGGCCAGTGACTTACTCTAGTCATGAGAATTTTAGCAAATGTGAAATAGATAGGAGCACAGAGAAGTGTTTGTTAGTCCTACTAAAACACTTGCTCTTAGACATCTGCCATGAAAATGTAACCTATGGGAAGATCAAATATGTGGACCAAAGCTAAGGAGCTGAAGGAGTTCAAGAAATGCCACTTTAGTGTATTGGTACTTTTAGTACCAGCATGTGTAGGAAGAGGCTTTCTCTGATCTCACCAATAGGCTCAAATGCAGATCCTCCAAAAGGAACTCAGTTATCAGTCCCTTCTCTAGAAGTTTTGTCAACCAGAGAAGATTAACTTGTATTATAAGAAAAAGGGCTAGACATCAGTACCATACCTAGACAAACCTTGGACCCATTCATCTTTCCCCCAAATCATTTGCTCTGTAAATTTGCCTACATTCTCCCTCCTTTCTTTACCATAAAGAGAGGATATCAGCCCCTGAATCTCTCTGGTGTGTTAGATACTCACTTTTATTTCCTATGATATTCATGCGCTTATAATAAACAGGTACACCTTTTCTTTTTTTTTTTTTTTTTTTTTTTTTTTGGTTTTTCTCCGGTACCGGGAACCGAACTCACGACCTTGCACTTGCCAGGCAGGCGCTTTGCCGCTGAGCTAAATCCCCAGCCCCAGGTACACCTTTTCTCTTATTAATTTGCTTGTTGTTAGTGTATTTCATAGAGTCAGTTATCAAATCCTAGATGGTAGAGGGGAAGTCTTCCCTTCCCTATGGAGTTAAATTTTTCCAATTGTGCCTATTCTAAATAGACTGATTAGCAACAAACCTCCAGAGCCTATCAAAAGGCAAGAGCTGCTTAGCCTGCATTATAATCAACTATAGTAGTGACACCAATTGAGAACAAAAAAAGTGCCTCACTAGCTGAGTATGGTGGCACATTCCTATTATCCCAGCACTCAGGGAGGTTGAGGCAGGAAGATGACAAGATCGAGCTCAGCCTGGGCAATTTAGTGACTTGTGTCAAAATAGAAAGCTGGGCATGCAGCTCAATACTAAGGTTTTGGGTTCGATCCTCAGTACTGAGAAAGAGAGAGAGAGAGAGAGAGAGAGAGAGAGAGAGAGAATGTCCCACCAAGTCAACATTTCATGAGTTCATAAATTATTATTTAATATTTTTATTGATTATTATTGCATTATTGTGGGAGACTTTCTCACATAGCATTATTGCAGAAAGAGATACAGCCCAGAAACAATGACAATAATAATGATGTAAACTTGAAAATTTACTGAAACTATTTTTCTGAATCCATTTTCTTTGTATCTCAGTAGGTATTAACAATCAAAGGTATAAAATTGGTAGCCGCTGTGAGGGGTAGAGGTAGGAAGACATCGTTATAAACAGGAACATCATTAAAGAGAAAAGGAAATTTGTGGTTAGGGGAAGGTGTGGAATCTAGGACAAGAAAGAAAGAAAAAAGTGGGCAGTAGAACTAAGCATGAAAGGCCATCTTGATAAAATATCTAGTAAAGGATTTGTAATAGAAGGGTGGCAAATAGTTGTAATTCCAGCGCTGAGGAAGGCTGATTCAGGAGGATCACAAGTTCAAGTCTTATCTAGGTAACTGTGAAACCCTGTCTCAAAAAGTTAAAATAAGTCACTTTACTTTGAAACCATACACTAATTCCTAATAAAAGTGATTCACTTAGCAAACCATTGCTAAAATTTTGCATATTCTATTGTGATCTGGGATGGAGATTCTCAGCTGAGGCTTCAGTGTGAGTCTACAAAGCCAATCTTGAAGAGGCTCCTTTAACGTGGTCCCTTGCCATAGTCTAGTTATACAGAAGACTATGCCGCTCTTGTTGAAAAAAATAGCTGTATGGGTATCTGGGTTGTTTCAACTCATTTGAACTAAGTCCCAGTCCTTGATTTTAGGGAATATCAGCAAGTTAATGTGAAGAAATGAAAGGCATTTATTTTAAAATACCATGAAAATGCTTTAGGTTATAGCTTTTTGAGGAAAGTGGGTTCTGATCCCTTATCTCCTTAAGACTCCTTATGATTTTAGGAAAAATCATAAAAAATTTAGAAGATGGTAATATTGGTACATTATTCAATGGCCAAATCAATAAAGGAAAATGTCTGGGGTTGGGGCTGTAGCTCAGTGGTAGAGCACTTGGATCGGATTCATGAGGACCTGTGTTCCACTTCCAGCACTACAAAAAGGAGAAGGAAAAGAAGGAGAAGGAGAAGAAACATCAAGAAAATAATAGAGTTACTAGGCATGGTGGTACATTCCTGTAATTCTAGCACTCTGAGAGGATGAGGTAAGACAATCACAAGTTCATGTAAGCACAAGAGCAACTCAGCAATTTAGTGAGACCCTGCCTCAAAATAAAAAACAACAAGGACTGGAGATATAGCTCAGTGTAAAGCCCCTGAGAGTGTTCAATCCCCAGAGAGAGAGAGACAGAGACAGAGACAGAGAGAGAGGGAAAGAGAGACAGAGAATGAGATGTGATTAAGTAAAGACTAAGCATGATTGAATTCTAAAATGAAATAAATCAAAATGAAGAGCAAATAACAAATGAATAAAATATTTATAACATATATGACAGACATGAGTTTGATAGCTTTAATAAGAAAAAACTAAAATAATGAGAGAGATGACAAATTACTGTAGTATAATAATGTGCAAGACACATAAACTGTCATTTCACATAAAAAGAAATATTATGGCCAGCAGCTACACAAGATACTCAAATTCACTAGTAATAAAAAATGCAAATTAAGACGTTTGCTTTTGGCCAAGATACAGCAACAAGGACGAGATTTATTCTCATATCTGAAAGAATTAAATATATGAAGCAATGTTTTTCAAGAAACTGGATATCAAGCAATGAAAGACAATGATCTCTGTGAGGTGAAAACAAAGGAAGTGAACTTGGTGATCGTCCAGGTCACTGCCTGTTGAATGTTTCCAGACTTAGGTACACAAGGGGTAATCTCGGAAAAACATGGGAAACTCTCTGAGAAAACAAACCTGAGAGCTCAGCGAGGCTGAGATGCTCAGAGTTCACCAAACAGAGTGCTAGAAAAGAGGGATTTACAGAGAAAGAACTCTAGCAGTAGAGCTCTATAGAAGGCCTTCCTTAAGTATTCAGCAGAATACTGATCAGACCATGTGTGATAGGAAACCACTCAAAGCCAGGGGAAAAACCATTTAGAAGGATTAAAGTACTACCTGATATTCATATCAAACATTAGTTGACTAGTTAGAAAGATCTTACCTCTAGAAAGAGAAATAATTACCTTTATGTTTACCACTGCTCCATATCTAACAAATCGTAAAGTCAAGATATGAAGGATCAAGTATTTCCAGCTAAAGTAATTGCATCACAGAAGAAAAAGTCTTTGCTTCTCTTATATTATATTTATACTTTGGGTATAATACAGTTTAAAGTATAAATAATTTAAAGAGCAAAATAAAAAGATAGATAGTACCAAATAGGGAGGTAGATCCCTGTGCAAATGGGAAGGGGAACTAGAGCTGGAAGGAGGGCAGAGGGAAAAAGAGGACAACAGGAAGTGAAAAGAATTAAATGGTGTGATGTACATGTACCAACTCCTCATTATATTCATTATATTATAATGAATATTATATTATAACTCCTCATTATATTCATTATATTATAATGAATATAATCATTACGTACAACAAACATGTACTAATAAAAAAAAAAGAAAAACATTTAAAGTAGGTATACAAGAAAATATCCAGGGCCCAAAATGGTAAAATCCACAGTGTGCATCTGTATTAGATTTTCATCACTATCATGAAATACCTGGCACAGGCTACTGATAGAGTAAAGGAGGTTTATTTCCTCACAGTTCTCAAGAGCCAAAGTCCAAGATCAGGTGGGGTGGAGGGGTGTTCCATTGGTTTGGCCTCTATGGAGGGCAGTGGAGGGCAGCATAACATGGCTGGAGCACATGTAGGAGAAAGCAGTCCCATCCTGAACAGGAAAAGAGAAAAAGAAGACAGGTGGAGCCAAGCTTGTTCCTTGCATAACTCCCCTCTCAAGAAATATCAAAGTTGTTGTGTGAGAACTGCTGAAGGGATCACATGGGAAATACCTCTTGCCCCCAGCAACCTCAGGACCTTGCACTAAGCACTGCCTTGGAAAGTTTCCGATGCCTCCCAACAGTGCCACCCTGGACGCCAAGACTCCAATCACAACGGTCCTCTAGGGGACACAAGCTGTATTTAAACTATAGCAGCATAAAGTCAAATATCATCAAACATGCACATAAGCAGGAAAGCCATATGAGAATTGACCCAAATGAAAATAATCAATGGAAAAAAACAGACACTAGCCCTGATACTAGAATTAGCAGAAAAGAGCATTGAAAGCAATTATTATACATCTATTCTGCGTGCTCACAACATAGAGACAGAAGATACTTAAAATACCCCAAATTAACTTATATGCGATGTGAGATGAAAAACACACTAGATGAGATAAAATATTAGTCACCAGAAAAGAAATGATTAGCAAATATAGAGACAGCAATACAAATAATCCAAAATGAAATGCAGGGAACAAATATTTTTTAAAAAGCAAATGGTCTATATGCAAAAAGAAGTAGAAGGACAATATATATAGATCACACTTTGAACAAAAATTAACTCAAACTGAATTATGGGCCTAAATGTAAAACATAAACTTCCTAAACTTCAAGAAGAAAATATCAGCAGAAATCCATGTGACCCTGGGTTTAGTGATGAAGTTTTGGACACAACACCAAATGTATGATCAATGAAAAAAAAAGATGTTGAACTTTATCAAAACTAAAAACATTTACTCTGAAAAAGGCACTGGAAGCAGTCTGAAAAAAGCCAAGCTAAGGCTGACAGAAAATATTTGCAGTCACAGTAATGGATGTATAACTTGTATATTTTAAAAATTTAACAACTAAGAAGTAAATGAATCAATTAAAAACAACAAAAGATCTAAATAATACTTTACCAAAAGGAACATACAGATGGCAAGTAAGCATATGAAATGATGCTCAATATTACTTGCCATTAGGGAAATGCAAATTCAAATGACAATGTTATAGCACCACACAACTATTAAAAGGGCTAAGGTTAAAAGAGTATTTAACAATATTAAGTGCTGGTGAAGTTGAAGGGCATTTGAAGCTCCCATCTATCGCTAGTAGAAGTAGAAAACAGTACTCTAGAAAAAGATTTGGTAGTTTCTTGTATTTATCATATGATACAGCAATCCTACTTTTAGGTATTTAGTTTAGGGAGATTTTTAAAACTCCTACTATGTAACATATTCATAGCAATTCGAGCCATAACTGCCTCATACTGGATATAATTCAAGTGTCCATCAGTAGTTTAGTACATAAAGTAGAATATCATGCAGTGGAATTCTGCTCAGCTATAAAGTGGAACAAACTGTTGATACAGGCCATTACCTGGATGGATTTCAAAAATATATGCAGGAAAAATCAAGCCTCAAAAGATTATGCATGATTTCATTTTCATGTCACTTGGAAAAGTCAAAGAAGCAAGGAAGTCAGTGGTGTCCAGTAATTAGGGGTGAATGAAGGTTATAACTGCAAAGAAGCAGCAAAATTAAATAATTAAATATGAATAAATAAATAAAATTTTAAAAAGAAAGAGAAACAAAAAGAAAAGAAAAATGTAATAGACTAATAGAAGAGAAGACATACAAATTTATTAGCTTTCACATGCACAGGAGTCATGTAAATTGTGAAACTCAAGGACAGGCCAGATGGTTGAACCTTGTGTACCCTCTCCAGTGGGAAAAGGGAAGTGGGGGCTGTAGAAAGAATAAAAAGAGTAAATGATGGTTAGAGAAGATGAAAGAGCCCAAAGAATAGACAATAGCTTGGAACAAAGATTACCTGGCCTCTGGGTATAATGTCAATTCTAGTTTTTCTTGCTGTAAGTAAACATGGGAGACCTGGCCTTTAGGTAGATAGAGGCATTTTAAAAAACAAAGCAACCATTTTTGCTCTACAGTGGGCAAGAGGGGTGAAAGATAGTAGGGCAGGGGAAGGTCAGAAAAACCTGCTGCTGCTTCTTTAAACCATTCAGTGCCTCAGGTTCCACACTTTGGAGCCTCCTTTTCTGAGCCTCAAGAATGGAATGGTAGCAGTGCAGTGTTTGAAATGGAAATAGTGAAAAGTCTCACAATTAAAAAAAGATATAGCATTCACATGAAAATGTAGTGAAAGTAACAAGCAAAATGACTACAAAGAAATTTCCTAGAAGAAAATTTTTGAAACAAGAGAAACCAGGGATAAAGATGAGAACCTTAATACAGAGAAGAAAGGAAGGATAATTTTTCAATAAAAATGGGATGTACCTTGATCCAGGTGGTATTCTAAGTTTATGCTGTGAGCATCTCCCCTGCTGCCAGCACAAAGAATGATAAACAGATATTACAAAGAGAAAACAAAGAGGTCTAACTGGGCTTATGAAAAAGATAAGCACCTCAAAAAATTAAAAAGGGAAATTAGGAACCAGACTGGTGAGTGGAACTGAAACCGCAATCTGACTGAATGTTAGGGTTGGAATAAAGATGACCGGGTGTTTAGCAACTAAAGGTAGCAGGGTTTAAAAACTGCTTTTAGGTGGGTGGCCAGAATGAAGACCTTCTCCGAGACCATTGCTTCTGAAAGGAGGTCTAAAGCAGCTTCTGCCAGTTTCTGAGACTTCAGCTCATGCCACTCAACAGGACTGGGACACTGGAAGAAATAAAGTTGCCAGCTGCCTCTACGACTGACTTGGCCAGATCTTCAATATTACTATGAGATAAGCCCTGCTTATTGCCAAATTTGACCTAGTTCCAAGGCAACTTGAGTGGAACAATAAAGGGAGTGAGACAGCAAGAGAGAGAAAACAAGCAGTCTAAGTACATTCATACTGCGTGGGTGGGCTGTGACCATCTTTCCCATTGCTGTGAAGAGCCGAACTAGACAAACCCTCTTCTGAGCCTCAGCCCTGGGCCACACTGCGCAGCTTATGACTTTGGTGAACACTGCTTCCTCTGATCCTTTGTCTTGAATATAAACAAACGTCTGGTGAACTTTCTGGTTTCACAAAATATGTCCGTTCTAGCATGCATATTTCTCTACCTCCTCTCATTCTTTCTTCCACTCTTTACCCTGGCAACCCAAGTATTTCTACTTTGGTAAGGATGAACTATCACTTGGGCTTCTAAGAGTCATAGATACTAGTAAAAACTTGTCCTGTTGCCTAGAGTACTTGCCTGTGTATTATTTTCTTTGTTCCCAAGTTTGTGAACTCTTGCTCATCCAGTACTATATTCCAGTCTACTTGATCAAGCATCCTTAAAATCCTATCTCATGTATACTACCCTGAAGCTTTTCAGTAAATGTTAGTCAATTACTGCAACACCATTTGGGTACAATCTTTTTCTTTCTTTATTAAGTATGACTTTTTCCAATGCATGCTAAAATTCATTACTAGTAGTGAGTATGACACTCAAGATAGATTATATGGTAGCTTCAGAGGGGAGTAGTTACAAGGAAAAGGGCTCCACAGTGTCTTCCCATACAGCATAATTACTACATTTTAAAAGATAGGTGGACCACGTCTGTAGCCTCCTTAGAATTGCGGGAGGTCTTCCTAGCCATAATTTCCAGGAAAATCCATCCAGAAGTCTATAGCCCACATATTAGAGTTTCAGAAATTTCCAACTAAGGCTGTGATCTTAGTGTAAGAGACCTACCATGACTCAGCACTGATTTGTATTTAAAGCTTCTCAATGCTTTCAAATCTTGATATTTTTCCTCAACTGATAGATCTGCAAGTTATCAAAGATGTTCTCATATTTAGTGTTTATCTATTTTTTAAATTGTTTCCTTTTTATCCTTCTGTAAGGTTATAATGAAACGTAGGGATAATTATTCAGGTTCATTGTCTTTGTGTATGTTGTTTACCTCATGCCTTTGCAATGCTTGTAGCATCATATTTCCCCTTATCACAATGCTTTTCCAAGTCATTGCTAATGAAAGTAATTGGGCTGCCATCCTGTGCCAGGGATTATCCGTGGCTTATATGCCACTTTGAGTGGGGTTTGCTTTTCTAGACAAGTAATACATTGATCATTTTTCAAACTCCAATTTAAGGCTTGTTCTCTTGGGCTATCCCTGAAAATCTAGGATGCTTGTTGTGGTAAACACCTTTGAAATGTAAGAGTGGCAGCAGCATGTACAAGGAAAGCCTTCATACTCCAAGGTATGTCTGACCCCTGAAGAAGGAGGACAATATTAGATTTTCATAGGTGGAACCAAGTACTACCTACACAACTTAAGGGAGAGGTTTATTTTGGCTCAGTTTCAGAGGCTTCAGCCCATGGCTGGCTGTGTCACAGGCAGACATGGCATGGGAGAAGGGCCTGGCAAAGAAAAGATTCTCAATCCATGGGAGCCAGAATGCAGAGAGAAAGCAAAAGAGCAAGAGAGTGAGGGTGGAGGGGAGGGGCGGGAACAGAAATACACCCTTCCAGGTTACACATAGAGTGATCTACCTCCTCGAACCACACCCTACCTCCTAACAGCACATTTGCTATGAACTCACCAATGGGTTAATCCTTGATGATTTTAACATCACATGACCCAGTCACCTGCCAACAAAACAATTCTTGAATGCAAAAGCTTTTGGAGAGACATTTTTGATCCAAACCATAACTACAAGCAAAATATCATACAGGAAGAGGGTCATGGTGAAGAGTATCTTTAAGAAAATCATGGCCATTATGATAAGGCACTCCAAGGTAAAAGTGACTTCTAGAATGTTCTCCCTAGGGTAGATATGGTCAGGCCCTGACACACCTGTTATGTTTAGGCTGTGGGTGGATCTGCCTGAGAAGAGTGTGCTCTTGGCTTATACACTGCAGTAGATCCTGAAGTGCTGCAGCTAGAGGCTGCTGGCTGACTCTGAAACTCGCAGCAGGTTTTCTATGAATGGAGATCTGAGTTTCATGGCAGCAATATGATTTGAGAATATAGTTTAAAAGTTGTAACACTCAAAGTAACAAGAACCCTATAGGAACAAAGTCTAACAAAATATATAAAAGCCATTTGTGGAAAACTTATGAGATATTATGGAAATATATAAAAGAAGTTCTTTTTAAATGGAAAGATAGACCATGTTCATGTTTAAGACAAATCAACATACTAACATGTTGATTCTGCCTTTCTTGACCTCTGAATTCAATGCTACTACAATCACAGCATTCAGCAACATTTCTAGTAGAATTCATCAGGGTAATCCTGAAATTAATGTGATTTTCTTTGCCCGTGCTAAGCAAGTACTCTGCCACTAAGCTACATCCCCAATCGCTTTGGGTTTTTCTCTGTCCAAAAGTAATCATGTCAATAAAAGAAATAAACTGCAGAGAGTCTCACTAGCTGATATTAAGATTTTAAAGATGAAGAAATTAATGATTGTGAATTACTGTTACAGTGATAGACATAGAAACCTGTTGGGGCTCAGAGAAAGATACCACAATGTGTGACACCTTCGAAAGCTCAGTACTTTGAATTAAAGGAGAATGGAATGACCTCAGAGAAAGATTTTCCTGATATACCCTCTTCCTGCAGTTTTCCGACACAGTGATTCACAGAAGCCAGAATACCTGCTGTCCAAGGTGAGTCACAGAAAATAGAACTCTTCCCTAAAGCAAGCCTTAAACTTAGGAAAGATATCCTCTTCCTTTGCCCTTGAGGCCCCTCCTTGGGGTCCTGTCCCATACCCAGGAGGAAAGAATGCTGGCCAGGCAGGTCAAGAAGAATCTGAACAGACAGGCCTTACTCGTTCTTCCCTCAGTCTATTGCCATTAGACCATACCTATACCATTGTCCTGTGGACAATCCCATTTCTACCTGACTCTCTACTTTTCATCAAACTTAATTATAAAACTAATTTTCCCTGGATCTTTGAGTCTTCATTTTTGAAAGTTCTTATGTCAAGCAAAATTTTGATTTAAAACATGTCTTATACTTTTTTTTCTTGTTAACCTGTCCTTTATTTACAGGAGTGTGAGCCATAAACCTTATGATTAGTGAGGACAGGAATTTTTTCCACCCGTAACTCCCTCTCAAAAGATAGAACAGCCTGCCCTTAAATCTGTGTATGTATGAAAACTTGGTGTATGACAAAGGTGTGATATAAACCACTGGGAAAAGGTAGACTACAATTATTTTGCTAAGACAACTGGATATATTACCATTCTAGTGAAAAAGAGACTTGTAGGAAGAGAGTCCCCTCCTCCAATCTTGTTACAAGGGCCAATTAATTTAGGCAGAACTACAGAACATAATAGAAATGAGATAGATACACAGAGCTAGAGCAGATGCTCCATAAATTGGAATGGCCTTTTCATTTTCCACTTTCACTAAATTCATAAAGTATGAATACTTGCCAGAAACAATCTCAGAACAGAAAATAGTTTCGGCAGTGCTATAGTCCTTCTATACTTCAGTTTACATCACTAGTCCATAGAAATTTTATTTATATACTGGTGTATCATTTAAAGAACGTTCACATCTACATACAAAACCATATTTGGCAAGAACTAAGCTAGTGAAAGAAAGAGGAATCATTGACCAGATAAATACTTATACTTATACCTCCATCTCTATAGTTTACTTAAAGCCTTTTACTCCAACGACCATCTCCTACCTCTGGTTTCACATCCTTTTGCCTCAGTGGACTCTGACACTACATTTTATCTAAGGGACATATCTCTAATTTTTCCCCACAGTTATCCATATAAAAATAACAACTAGGTATGATTGAAAACTACAATATTATTAAAAATGAATTCCAAGTGGAATAACAGCCAAAATGTGAAAAAAGCAACCTAAATTTTCAAAATTACTTATAGGAAAATATATACAAGACTTTAGGTTTCAGAAATGCCTTAAGCTATAAATAAAAAAGGTTCATGAGACAAGACATTGATATATTCTGACTAAACAAACATTTAAAAATTATATACCTCAAGACACCATAAAAAGAGTGAAAATATTAGAGACAAGGCACAGATTAGTAGCTGATATTTACAATGCATGCAAATAGCAAAGTATTAGCTTACAAATGGTTAATGATACCTACAAATCAATAAATAATAAAAATAACCAATAGGTAAATGGTCAAAGAATATGAATCAGCAGTTGCAGAAGGAGAAATTCAAATGGTCAGTATGTTTTTAAAGAATTAACACCTTGCTAAAATTGGAAAACAATGAGACATCATGTCAGATGTATTTGGTGGGTAAAAAATAATGCCTGTTGATGAGGTTGTAGAGAAAGTAAAAAATACACTCCCTGAGGGGAGTTTAAATAAATAGCACTTAATTTAGAAGGTAATTCAACAATAGGTAGAAAAGTTGAAGATATACATACCACAAACCAGCAGTTTCACCTCCAGTTGCTTTCTAGAAAACAATAGTGTCAGGAAATGAATATTTTCACATTTCTGTACAGTTTGACTTTCAAACCAAAAAATATTGATATGCTGGAGAATAAGTCCTTGACCCTCAGATCCATTGGCTGAGTCCTCACCTTTCTAGGGTATTAGATTGGAGCCATCTGTTCCCATTCAACATGTGATAAAATTGGACTCTCTTGAAGCTATTGAAACATTCAAGGGGTTGTAAATCTAGATACAGAGATATTTGTTTTATCTTCTTCCAGAAGACATTTATTTATATTTCAAAGTGTGGGGGCCCTCCCCTTTCCTTCTCAAGGAGAATTTATTTACACTAGGGAGGTTATGATCCTTCTCCCAGAAGAGATGAGGGGAATTGTGTATATAAGCCCTGAGAGTTACATATTTTGGTTCCCCATCTATGCTACAAATTCTGGTGTAAGTATGGTGATGTTTGGGTCTTACTGCCTCACTCCAGAGTGGGGAAGAATTGTGCTAAAGAGGAACCAATGAAGTTATTACTATCAGTAAACATAACTCTGCCTGGATCCAGAAATATTGAGTTTACTTTCAGGATAATAAGGATAAATACAGATATTAAATTTTAAATTGGTTTGCATACAAGCATAATAAAAATGCACAAAGAATCTTATTCCAACATTATTTATAATAAAAATCATACTACTCTTAATGTTCAGATAGAGGGAATGACATATTTTGTTAAATTCAGGTAACACATTCAGCAAAAAAATGAATAAATTAAAGTGCTTAGTATAAATATTAGTAAATTCTAAAAGTGTAATGCTTCATTTAAAAACAAAATAAATTCTAAAATAATATGTACAATATAGTGTAATGTATTTCAAATTTAAAAATGAAAATCCAATGTCCGTCAACTATTCATGGTTAAACTAACTGTGGTTCATTCATGCCAGTTCATAGTCAGGGAGAAAAATAATTTCCTCTCTGTCTTTTTTAATTTGTTGGCTGTCTCTCCCTGTAAAAAGAGACATATAATAACAAGAGAAAAGCAAATAGAAGTTTAGTAACACGTATATCTTGTATTATACATGGAAGATAACCAGTAAAGAGTAATTGTCAGAGCAATGTCTTAGAGTACACGTTTAAAGACTGCTTTCTGCTGAAACAAAAAAAATAAGGGTGAGGGGGAGGTGATGGGGAGGTGACCAGGAAGAGTAGGTAAACTTAGGTAAAGTTGGTTATAGGGACATAATTGATACCTTCTCCATTGGTTGAATCTCTAATGATTTAGTCATCATTTTCTTCCTGGTACAGAATGGGAGATACCTTACAAATGGAGATTTCCTTTATAGATGTAAATTTCCCTTATAAAAGTTTAAGTCCCACTCTGCCTTTAGAGCTTTTCTTGTACCACTTCTCAAAATAAACAGCTCAAAATCATCCTTATTCCTAAAATACAGATTTTGGAGTATCATGGCTTGGTCTCCTGCAGCTTAGTACTCAGTAATAAAAAATAAAAATGGGCAAAACAGGTACACCTGAAAACCATTATCCTAACTGAAAGAATCTAAGCACAACTACACAAATTGTGTGATTTCATTTGTTTGATATTCTGGGAAAGGTAAAATTATAGAGACAGAACAGATCAGTAGTGGCCAAGGAGTACAGATTATAGGAAGGTATGGACTATGAAGGAACACAAGTGACCATTCTAGGGTAATGAAACTATTTTGTACTGTGATTATGAGGATGGTTACATGACTGTATTTTTCAAAATTCCAATCTAAAAAGGGTGAATTTTGCTGGATACAGTACCTCACTAAACCACCTGATTTTTAAACCTTTTATGTTTTAAGTTTTTATTTACACTTTTGAAAAGGAATTCACATTGTACAAAATTAAGTTGGTACAAAAGGGGCCAGATATTGTAAAATATAAATTTCTTTTGTATTTTCTAGCCACTCCTTGTCCTTTCTCCTTGTGTATCCTTCAGGTGAGTGTCTGTATCTTTGCAAATTATTTTTACAGAATATTCACATAGCTACCTCATTCTTTTTAATGACTTCATAGTATCCCCTTTTGTGATAGATCATAGATATATAAAGCCCCTACTGCTGTCCATGTATACTCTTTCTAATCATTTATTATGTGGTTGCATAAGAATCATTTCACACATGTGTAACTAAATCTATCTTAGTTACTTTTCTCATTGCTGAAACAAAATGGTAAACACCCACAAGATAAAGATGGAGAGGTTCATTTCAGCTCACAATCTGTATGGGTTTCAGTCCATAGTCAGCTGGCTCCACGGCAGGACAGCATGCTAGAGGAGAAATAGTCCATGGCAGGTCAGGCAGGAAGCAGTGAAGTGAAGCAGCATGCAGTGAGTATTTTTTTCCTTATAGTCCACCCAGGTTAAAAGCCTACTGATTGGCACCGCCCACATACAAGGTGGGGTTTCTCATTACCCACACCCAGAAGTATAGTAAACCTATCAGTGGTCAAACTTAATTATCATATCCTTAATCCACATTCACACACCTTAGATCCAATCACCTCCAGAAAGCCTCACCTATGAGCAAATGAGGCTTGGTGGACATCTAGGTATAACCCATAACAACATCTAGTTTAGATTTTTTAGCTTGTGACAAGGTTCAGGACTTGCTTCCTAAAATATGGCAACTTGGCATATTGAGTATTTTAAGATGAAGGATTCTGAGAAATAGCATGTGTTAGAAGGACTCTCTGGCTTTTTCCTCAAGCAGGTCATAGAATCTTCATGTGAGAAGGACCCTCCATAGATCCAGAAGAAAGAAGCATCCTTATATCAAAAGATACAGGGTCACAGAACAAAACCCAATTAACAAGCTTTGCTAAGTTTCTCCAGCTGACCACAATTAACTCATAATCCATTTGTCCTGTCATAACTGTCCATGATTTTCTTAATCAAACCAAGCACAAAAAAATTCAAATCTATCCACTTCCTTGGGTTTTTATTTCCTAACGAAGGCTCCCATATAATGCAAGAAATAGTGTGGAAAACATCCTGGCCTTATTTTTACAACAGACAAGACTCTTGGAGACAACAAGGGCACATGATCCTCACCATATTTCCGTAGTCCTTGGGGGCATCATGGCAACTTTACATACAAGAAGCACATTGAAAGGTATACAAGACCCACTTTTACTCTTTTCAGTTATTTCTACTGATGAATTATTAATTATAAATTATATTGAGCAATGACTATTTAACAGGGAAAATAAAAAATAAAATATTGAATTTTTAATATTTGTTATTTATAAAAAAGCATCAAATTTTTCAACATTGAATTTTTTGGGTTTTGAAGTCTAAAATATAATGACTGAAATAAATTCCTATATGAATTACAATGAAAACATTAATAGAACTCTACAACAAAAATAATCTCTACTTCAATTATCACACCTAAGGCAGTCTTCACACATAACAATAGCATGTTCCACACGCACATGCCACTTATACTCACAGCACATCTGTTTTGCTTTCCTGTCCTTTTTGTAGGACATACTTGACATCTGTCTGGTCTTGCTGTGTCAGGAGGTTCTTATTATACTATACAGTGTGCAATTAATAGGACCATAAAATGTCATTAAAACAAAGTGTTAAATTCCTAATATGCATTGAACATTTAGAATAAACATGAGCATTTTTACATTAGCTGTGTACTTCCTTACAAAACTTAAAAGATAACATCAGAAATAAATTCCTATATGAACTGCAATGAAAATACCAATAGAACTCTACAACAAAAATAAGCTTTGCCTCCATCATCGCACCCAAGGAGTCTTCACATACAACAACTTCATGTTCCGTACACATGTCTTGTTTACACTGTCAGTACATGTGCTTAGCTTTCCTGTATTTTTGTAGGACATACTTGACATGTTTCTGGTCTTGCTGGGTGTTTTAGGGGAGCTTCTTACAATACTGTACAACATGCACTTGGAAAATAAGATAGCAATAAACCAAAACATCAAATATGTAATGAGTGCTTAAAATAGACATCACATCAACTGTTTACTTGCTTATAAAACTTAAAAAGTAACATCAAAGATAAATATGTGAACTACAATGTACACACAAATAAAATTCTACCGCCGAAATTATCTTTGCTCCAATTGTCACACCCATGTCAGTCTTAATAAATGAAAACTTCATGTTCCATACACTAGTATCACTTACACTGATAGCACATATGTTTTGTTTTCCTGTCCTTTCCTATAGGAAACAGTTGACATCCTTTTGATTTTCCTGTTGTTCTAGTAGTTCTTTGTGATATGATACCTGCCTGTTCACCTGTGAGCTCGCCAGTGTGTTCCACAATTGGTTTGTGTAGTTCCCTGAGCAGAAACATTTTGCTCTTCCTTTGTGCTTAATGATCTCTCGTGAGTTCCAGTACCAATCCTCTAAGAAATTTTCTTCATAATATTTTGCACTTGTTGTTTTCCTTGTAAACTATCAAACTATTCGTGCCACATATGTTTAGGATTGAGTAAAACACAACCATTGAACAATGCTTTGTGTTTCAAGTAACATCATCGTTGCTGCATAACTCATCAACAATATCTATTGCACCTTTGGTTTTATTTTAAAAAGTTACCATTTTAGGCTTCAGTTTTGTTTTAGTTTCTCTGTCAATTTTTCCATCATGGTGCAATGTTCACATCAGCACTATCAGTTTGTTTTTCTTTGCCATATATGAGGCCCGTGTTATATCTTTCTGAAATCCAAACATTGTACTATACAATTGTCTGTTTTGAAATTGCAACATTTCATTAGGAATTTCTGCTTTGTTTTTGCATACAGTTTCTATGCTGCTCAATTTGTGCTCTATCAGCAAATGTGACATCAATTGGAAATTTGTGAAACAATTTTCAAATATCACATTCTGATTGGTTTGGGAGATGGAAGCAACAAATCTCTTCACAACATCTTTTGGTTCATTATTCTACAAATAAAGACCTGGTAGCTGAGTTCCAGAATAAATTTCTAAATTGAAAGTAAATGTCTTCACATCTAGCAGGACATATATTTTTATACCATAGTTTGAAGGTTTTTCTGGCATATACTGCCTAAAACTAAAGTGACTCGGTTTTTCATGTGCCATTGGGCTATTTCTAAAAGAAAAATCAAAAGAAAACTTCAAAAAAAGTCCTAAATGCAAGAAATTCAACAATGAGCATTCCATGGGTAAAACTCACCTGTTGCTGCTTTGAAGCTCCTACACACATTGTGTTGTTCATCTGCCAAATGGGTAAACACACAGACGGGTTCCTGTTTTCCCCAGGCGCAGCTACTGTGAGCCACGTCCAGATTCCATTATGACAAATTAGATGTTTCTAGACCTGATGAATGGGATGGGTGTATCCCCCCACCTGTGGATTTCAGGGGTACATATGCAAAATGCTACATGGACAATTATATGGGTAAAAATCTCCATTTGACACTTTGCCCAGGTATACCCACTTTGCCATTTGTCATACCAAGTGGGTGAACACAAAGATTGCTTCCTATATCTGTCAGGTGTAGTTACTGAGACCCACAGCTGGCTACCATTACCCTAAAGTACATAATTTCATTAGAAATGTATGGAATGGGCTATGCTGATCCACAGTAATGTTCCAAGTTAACATGAAGCTAAAAAATATGCTTCTGCTCTTATCATACTTCCTTGATCTCTGACATCAGCCTAGAGACTATGAGCTCTAAGTTCTGCTCTAGATTCTCCAGAGTGACGCAGAATAGCCCAAAGGTCAATATAATATCATTGCAGTTTTGACCACCCTTCCCCACCCAGCTTTGGCAGCCATGCTACTTCTGTTCAGGTCCATGTAAAATCAAATCAGCCTATCCCTACATGAGGGTGTAGACTCTCAATAAATTGGACAGACCTCAGTTTGTTACCATCCTTAACCATTCTCCAAATTCTATGCAAACAAAAAAAAGTCAATTCTGGGACTCACGTTAATTGCCATCTCTGGCTCTGCCCACCCTCTGTTCCTAAGTGTGTGCTTTTCATCACCAATACTTGCCACCTCTGAGTTCTCTATCTTCCTGGAACTTTCACAAGTATTCTTTAACATGAAACCTAAAAGAGTGTGAGCTGTTCTGAGTCAAACTTCACTATGACCCACTCCCACTCTGTAGAGCATACTTTCCTTTAATAAGTCTCTGCCTTGGGGCTGGGGATTTAGCTCAGCGGCAAAGCGCCTGCCTGGCAAGCGCAAGGTCGTGAGTTCGGTTCCCGGTACCGGAGAAAAACCAAAAAAAAAAAAAAAAAAAAAAAAAATAAGTCTCTGCCTTACTTACTCTGTGTCCAGCTCAATTCTTTGTTTGGAATACAAAGAATATAGATATTGAGTGAGACAGAGACACTTGCTCAGTAACCCATGTCATGTAAAACCTATAGAAAATAAACGTGTGTGCTTTTCTCTTGTTAATCTATCTTTTGATATAGGGATCCCAGCCAAGAACTCAAGAGTAGGAAGAAAAACATGTTTTCATCCTCTACTACCTAGAATGTTTGAAGATGTATGTTCTTATAGAAGATCTACTACATGCAGATTATCTAATTTGCTTGTGTAGAGATGAGTAAATTAATGTCATACCATTGCTTTAATTTGATCTGTATGTGTGGTCATTTCTCCATTATATGTAGTTTTTCAGTATTTGTGCTTTTTCTTTTTGAGACAGGGTCTTGCTATATAGTTCAGGCCCATTTTAAACTCAGTTGTGTAACCTCAGGTGAGCTTAAACTCATGATTTTCCTGCCTCAGTTTCCCAAGGGCTGAGATTCCAGGCATGTCCCACAGCCCTCCTTCTTTTATTAAGTTGATGATTGTGTTAGACATTTCACTATTCATCTCTACTTTCTAGTTCTGCTCTACTCCCAGGGCACATGGAAGACCTTTCTTCCCATGTTAATAGTTCTAAACAGTAACCAGAAAGTAGTAGGGACAAGGACAAATGTCACATCCAGGATGAGATTGAAAAACCCTTGAGAAACCTTTCAGATTCTTTTGTCTACTGGTAGTGAGCAGAAAGGGCATGTTTAGATAATACAGAACTCCAAGGTGAAGAGGATTTCGTTTCTGAGTTACTGTAGGGAAAACAGCTGCCTTTGATAGTTTCCTACCCTACAGAGGACTTTTCATCAGAAAGAACAGTTGTGTGATAAGCCACAGGATTAGAAGTAGTTTAAAACCAAAATGGAATCTTAGTTTACCACAAATAATATAATAATTATGTTATCTATTTTATTAACTTTTCTAAAGATTGAGTTTCTTGTTTATTAAAATGAAAAATGTTGTTTTCTATATAAGTAATTTCTGCTTTTGCTTCATTTCCGTTCTACTTCCCTTAGGTTTAATATGTTTTTTTCCTAACATATTGAGTTTATTTCATTTTTCTTAGACATTAAAATAAATAGTTATAGGGGCTGGGGATTTAGCTCAGCGGAAAAGTGCCTGCCCGGCAAGTGCAAGGCCATGAGTTCGGTTCCTGGTACCGGAAAAAAAACAAAAACTAAATAAATAAATAAATAGTTAGAGCTAAGACTTTCCCCCTGAGTAATGGTTTAATTTGTGTCTCATATATAACATTTATATAACTGTACATTTTTGTGGTACTGAGGATTGAATCTAGACCCTTCATACTGAGTTATATGTTTTATTTTAATTTTTTAGTTTTATTTTTTGAAATGGGATCTCATTAAGTCACTAAGTTGCCCAGGCTGGGCTTGAACTTGGGATCCTCCCGCTTCAGTCTCCCAGAGTTCTGCAATTATGGGCACACTTGGCTTTTCTTCTGGTTTTCTTAACTTCACCTCTTGTGTACTGTGATTGGGAAATATTTTCTGCTACTTCTATACATGCCAAAGTAAGTCAACTTTATGTATCATGTTGTAAAAATCTTCAAAAGATTTATTAGTTTTTTTCTCCTGTTTTTTTCTAATTTTACATATATAGAGGATTGGCCTCCACAAATTGTAGATCATTTATTCCTTACAAGGACACATAAAACATTTACACAACTTACCATATGCTAGGATGCACAACAAATTTCAAAGGAACAAACACATTCACAGTATGTCCCCTATGACAATAGAAGCAAGCCACACATTATTCACAAATGATCACTGAAAAATCCTATGTGTTTACAAACTTAGTAACATGCATTTAAATAGACAATGGGTCAGAAAAGAAGTTATAGTAGAAAGTAGAACCTATTCCCAACTGAATAATTAAAATAGAATAGTGTAGAATATCTAGCTATACATATAAGAGAATGTATAACTTTAAGTGCATATATTTGGTTTATTACTGGACATGTGGGAAAAATTACTCACCCTTATTAGTTATTAAAATGCAAATTAAAGTCACAGTAAGATATCATGATATGCCTACCAGAATGGCTAAAACTAAGAACAATGGAAATATCAAAGATGTGGAACAATTAGAACCTTCAGATTTTTCTGATACTATTATAAACTGGTACAACCACTTTTAAAAACTGAGTTTTTACAGCGTATCCTATAATCTAACAATTGCATTCTTAGATAAATACTCAAAGAAATATATACCAGTGTAGATCAAAAGTCATGTGCAAGACTATTCATAGCTGCATTATTTATCATAGTCAAACACAGGAAACATCTCAGTTATATACCAGTAGAGTGGATAAGTGAGTTGAGGATATTTATGCAAAAGATAGCATTAAAATTTCATGAAGTGCTACCCTGTGCAATGATACTGGTGAATTGCTTACCTAAATATGTTAGGCAAAATATCCAGGCGTAGGAGCACATACTGCAAGATTCCAGTTATATAAAATTCAGAACAGGCAAAATTAATCAGTGGTATTAAGAATTAAGATACTGGCTTTTTCTGGGAGGAGAGTGGGTTTGCCCAGGGAGGTGAGAGAAGAATCATTTGTGGAGTACTGGTAATGCTCTAGTTCTTTCCTGTATAGCAGCTTATATTGTGATTATTTCACAGCGGAAAACCTGTGATTTCTGCCTTCTATATCCTGCATTTTCTTTAAAAATGTTAAATAATCAAATTGGAAATTACTATTTTGTCATATGTGTCAGATATGAACTGGTAAATACTGATCTGAAGCAAATTTGAATTTCAGAGACAGACACGGGAGAATTCTTAGGTTGAAAAAAATGTCACTGTTCAAATTTACAAGCTTCCACTGCGTTAGCTCACATTAGAAGGAAGAACTTATGTTTTGAATGATAATGTGCTACCTAATTTTCTCCCCAAAATAATTCAATTTCTGTCAGATTAAATATTTATCTTTTACATAACACTCTTCTTTAACTTTGCTTTGGTTGTCCTAACAATTTTTATAAAGTAACTTTCTTAACTTCTTTCTTTCTCTTGTATCCTAAAACTTTGCTCTACCCTCAAACTGTGTTAAGAGTCCAACCATTTCTCATCCTCTCTGCCTCAGTCTTGTTGGCCACAACTACCTTATTTCTCCCTTGGAAGAGATAACATATACTCTCACTTGTCTCTTTGCCCTTACCCGTGCCCTCTGATCTAAATAAAACCAGAGAAATCCCATTAAATATATGTTAGATAAAGTTCCTCTTCCACTCAAACATTCCAATGGCTTTTTACTTACTGGAAATCAGATCTGAAACCTTTACCTATAAGATCTGACCCTATCTCTTATCGCTCTGCCTTTATTAATTCTATTTTAGCCAGGCTGGTCTCCTTTTTACTCCTCTAAAGTGGTTAGCATACTTATACCTCAGGGTCTTGGCACTGATGCTCTTCCTCTCCAGAATTTTCTTTCCAGAGATGGTCTTTTTGCTTAGAATTTCTTGTTAGATTCTGCCCAAAATGTCACCTCCTAACAAAGGACTTGCTTTATTACCCTATGGAAATGACCCTACCTTCTCACACAGTAATAATCCATTGTCGTTTTTCTCTGCTTTATTTTTTCCCTTCAAAATATTCATTACTGTATCACATTGTATTGAAAATCTTCTTAATTACTTGGGTTTCTGCTTCCTGTACTAGAATGCAAGTGCCATGAGACCATGGAATTTGTCTTCTTCCAACTTGTATCTTCAGCATGTGGAAGAATGCTAGGAAGAAATTAGGACTCAATAAATAAATGCTGAATTTTTGAATAGGTGAGTAATAGAATTAATATGACTGTTAGATTGTGATACAAATTTGGCAGGTGTATTTTCTAAGATAATAAGTTAAACTAACACACATAGTTCATTGAAAGCTAGAGTGAGACTTTTTAAAACACTTCCTTGCTCTATCTGATAAAATTATTTTCAGTAATAGTCAGACTATGATCAATAATAATGACCGTTTTCTTGAGTTTGTCATTATGTTTAATATAGATAATTAAAATTTAAAGGAATATATTTACATTTTCACATTAACTTTACTAAACTTCAACTATGAACTATACAATTCACACACACACCAAATAAAAATCACAGTTTTTAATTCACATTGCTTTACCATTTGAAATTTTAAGCACAAAAATTCAAAGTCGTTATATAGAATGACCAAAGTGGCAGAACTGAAGTAACTCAAGCTCTCTTTTTTTTTTTTTTTTTTTTTTGGTTTTTCTCCGGTACCGGGAACCGAACTCACGACCTTGCACTTGCCAGGCAGGCGCTTTGCCGCTGAGCTAAATCCCCAGCCCCTCAAGCTCTCTTTCTTTGTTTTTACAGTCAATGTCCTTCAAATCTATTGTCTACATGTACATATGTGCAATAACATAAGGGTTAGGGACAGAAACTCTGCCAAAGTGAATCAGGAAAATTCTGAACTCTTGTGTACTACCTCTCAGAAGGAATAGGTGTAGCTGAGCATGCTTGTATTGAAGATCCAACATATAATCAGTTCTCCAAATCTATACTCCATGTGCAATACAAAAGTTGTTAAAGAAAATAATCAAAATGAGCTAATCTGAAGTGTACGTGTGTTCTGCCGCCATACCACCCTGAATGCGCCCGATCTCATCTGAAGTGTACATGTGAATACTGAAGCAGAACAGCAACTACAGTAATTATTTAGAGCTTAGGCTGACTATTTATTTTGGAGGACAAACATTTTATCATTGATATTGTATCACATTGTTGGCAAAAGGTGATGATAAAAACTATTGCCTGATAAAAAAAGGAAAAATGAGGAACCAAGATTTTAATCTTAAATGGGAGATAAATAAAAAGAGATAAAATATAAAAGCGAAGACATTATAAAACCTATAATGTAAAATTTGAATTGGAAATGTCAATATGAACTGATACTTTCTATGTTTATGTGTGCTAACTACTGTTCTCAGAAGAAGTAATGGCATCCCAGAAGCAATAAGCACATCGAGTGCCCAGATCTTCGTTCATAAATGTTATTTCTAACCATAAAGAGGCATGGCTCCTTGGAGGAATGTTCATTTCCAGATCTGGGGCAGGAAAGGGCAGAATGAACCTAAGAAAACCTCAGTGCACTAGGAAATTGTATAATGCTCAAAGATCGGTGGGGCCATGTCAAAAGGTTAAAGGAGCTGGCCTCAAAGGGCCTCCACTGGCCAGAACTGGGACAATATGTCCATAGAACCAGAATAACTGTAATTTATTTTATCAAAACGAATGAATAAAAATTTCTGAATCCATTATAATATGAGAAGAGAAAGAACCACTTTTGAAAAACTTTCCAGCTGGTAAATGTAAAAGTAATAATAAAAATTTTTAATTACTATTTTGCAAGCCCCAGTGCAACATATGAGTCAGGAAGGATCATCTATGAATCCTTAAGATCATTAGATGAAAGTTGTTAAGGAATAGAATATTTGCATGGTGAAATGTATTAACTCATGACTGATTTAGCGAGCAAGTTAAATTACACTACAAAGAAAAAATCAGACAAATCAAGCATAGGAAACATTCTATAAGATAACTGGCCTATAATCTTCAACAGTCTGTGTCATAAATAGGGACAGGGAAAGGTACAATAGTTAAATGCAATGTATGAATTGTGACTGGATGTTGGTTTGAAAAAAACTACCATAGAAAACGTTCTTTGGATAGAGCAATATTAATGTGAACTGGATATCAGATGATATTATGGAGTTGTTAGTATTTGTGGAAAATTGTTTATCAACACTAGTAATTCAAACACCAATTTCTTTGAGACAGAGTCTCTCTGTGTAGTCCAGGCTGACTTTGAACTTGTTATGTAGCTAAAACTGGTCTCAAACTTTGGATCATCTTGCCGCAGCCTGCCAAATGCTGGGATTGCAAGTGTGACAAAACTCCAAATTTTAAAAATCAGACAAAATATGTTCCCTATTTTACTGGTAAAGAGGCAAAAGAATTTTAAGAATTTTCAATTCTAAAAATAATGTATAAGCCCCAAACTTGAGAGTGAATGTTAGTTCTAAATGCCTAAAAAATTGAGACCACTATAGTAAATGACAACGGTGCAACTCACTGTTAGTGCATGTGAATAATATCTGTCTTCTTAAATGATTTCTGGAAATCAAATTGTAGAAAACAGTCATAGATATATGACTGTTATATATTGGGAAACAACTCTGATATAATCTTTCTGTATTTATGAAAGAAAAATTTAATCTTCAACTGTAAGATACTGGTTAAATAAGAGATTTAGTGGTAAAGTCATTAAAAATTATAATAAAGTTGTATGTTTACCTACTGTATCTAGCCTGGTTAAATTAAGGAATTTAATATAAAGTATACCATATACCTCTGATACTTGACTTTGACACTAGAACTGCCACCACAGTTGTATCAAGATAGAGGAAATAGGAACATTTATTGGAAAGGTGTCATAGGAGTCATTATTCAGTAAATGATAACAAAGTACTTCTTAGGACCACACACCAAATGATCTAGGTCCTGGATTTCATACAAGCAAAAAATGAAACCTCTAAGTGGGGTAAGGTGGTATATGTTTCTACTCTTGGGAGACTTGGGCAGGAGGTTCATAAGTTCAAGACCTTCCTGGGCAATTTAGCAAGATTCTGTCTCAAAGTAAAAAATAAAAGTGCCGGGGTATGTAGTTCAGTGCTAAGGCCCTAGATTTTACCCCAAGTATAGTGAAATAGATAGATAGGTATGTAGGAAGATAGATGAATCAATCAATCAATAGATAGATAGGCAAAGCAATCTTTAACTTTCATGGAGCTCACACACATAAATTATAAATTATGTATTGTGTTAGGAAATGATGAGTGGTACATAGAAAAATGTTTTAAAATGTAGAGACTACAAATCATGGAGCTCAAAAGTGTACTGAATGGACAATTTTGAGCAGACATTTGAAAGGGGTGGTCTATGAAGATATATGAAGAAGGAAATTTCCAGAAGGAGAGTACAGTACATGGCATAGTTAAGGAATGTAGAGAAGGCCAGGGTGGCTGAAGTCAAATGAGTGAAAGAAAAAAGTAAGATTGGCAAGCAGGGAGCAGCAGTCATGAAGGGCCATTTAAATTATTAAATATATTTTGACTCTTACTTTTAGTAAAATGGAGCCATTGCTGGATTTTAAACAAAAAACTTCTAAAAACTGGCATACATTTTCAACTGAATATACTTGTTCTTCACAGTATAATGTCTGATTTGATATGTGGAACAATAATGATGCAAAAGTGAAAGTAAAACTACAAAATTAATTGAAAACAATATATGCTATAGTTTTGATTTTAAATGTGCCCCAAAGCCTATGTGTTAAAAGTTGGTCCCCAGCTTGTGGCACTCCTGAGAAGTGGTGGAACCTTTAAGAGGTGGGGCCAAATGGGAGGAAGTTAGATCATTAGGGGAAGTGTGTCAATGGAGACGGTGAGATGCCAATTTCTCCCTCTTTCTCGCTCATTCTTTCCTTTTTGTCTTTACTTCCTGGCCACCACGAGGTGAGCACTGTGTTCCTCAACACACCACTGACTATGGTGAATAGACATAGTGGACAAAATCTTCAAAAACCTACATGATGAAGAAAAAAAGATGAATTCGACTACCTCCAAATTAAGTATTTCTGTTTAGTGAGGCACATGATAGCTAAAATTACCAAATAGGTAACAGATAGGAGCAAATATTACCACTGTCTAAAACTAAAGAGTGCTTTGGATTATACAAGAAGCTCCTATAAAGCAAGCACAAAATTATTTCAGTTCAGTGTAAATATTCAGTAAATGATATGACCAAACAATATACAGAAGAGGAAACTCTAAAGTTGGAAGGTAAACAATAAAATAAAATAAAAAATCATGAGTAGACAAATGCAAATTAGGTGTTAGGTTATGCCTTTTAGAGCTGGATAATATAAAATGCTGCCAAGGAGGTGGAGATATAGCAAATTGGGCATTTCTTCTTGGAGAATGCAGAGTGTCATCACTCGAGAATGGTCAGGCAACAGTAAATTATGTAAGTACTATAGGGGAAGAAGAATGGTTTATTTCTAGTATTCTAGGTTCTTCGGCTGGTTAACAGAAGAGAAAAAAATTTAGTTACATATATACACATGACAGTCTCACTGAAGTGAGACTTAGAGAAAGTGGCCAGGTGAGTGAGACGTATATGTCATCCTGATTCACAGAAAACGATAGGGATTTGAAGCTTCTGGTAACTGAGGAAACAAATAGTGGAAAGAGACTGTGTGGTGAATGTGGGTTGTCTAGTTATATAGATAAGAATCTCTCAGGTGATAAAATTTCTCTCAGAGTAGCTCTTTTCCTAGTACAGCTACTTTTACTACTAAAGATTTCCTTTGCAAGAAGAATTTTATACTTTATTTTAGGCAGTTCAGGGGGGAAATAAGCATTATCAGTGTTGGTTGGTATTCCATTTATTTTAGCTTCAAGTAATCCATAGGCCGAAGAGGGGTATTTTGAAGTGACATGTTCTAGTTTCTGCTGTTTTTTGAGACAGCATATTCTGAGGCCCATTAATATTTACTATATGTTCCTAAAATTTTGCTCTAAGATATATATTCAAGAAATTCTCACTTGATAGATAAAGAAACATAGGAAAGAATGGAACTGTTTTTCAAAGGGAAACTAGCCAGAAACCTAAAATGTACAATGGATGAACTCATAGTACCTTGGGTGAAGACAGGTGGAAGGGGCTGAGAGTGGAGCCCTGCCTGAGGGCTTGCCTCCCATCCGTTCCACAATGGAGAATCATGAATGAGTTCATTAGATGCACAACCAGAAAACTGCTACTCAACACCAGGCTATGGGAATCTGATAAGTGAGTAGAGGGAAAGAGTGAGATGACAGGGATCACCATGTATGCAGAGGGGGCTGTAAATGAAAGATAACATAGTGACTGAGCTCTGAGAGTGGCATGTGCAGGTCACAGGGAAACCTTGGAAGGCTCACCTAACCTCTTCCTGAGAGAGAAATGCTCTGGATGTATGGTATCCTGTACAGTGACTAGCTTAGCCTTCATGTTACCTATTGCATTCCATAATCTATCCAGTGCTTGTAAAACAGTGCAATCTTCTCTCCCATAATAGAATATTGGGCTGTATAATTTAATTTCCTTCTATTTCAAATGCTCCAAGTCTGTTTTGGGAGGAAGCAGAAAGACACAGGGAAGGAAAGTGGAATCAACCTCAGCAACTCTTCCAAATTCACACAGATGTGCTTTAGGTAGTCCCTCCTGGCAGAAGGGTGAGAACAGGACATTTTTGCAGACAGCTTCTTTATTATGTGAGAGGCTTTCAAAAAGAATGAAGACCTTCCTTGCAAGGCTGTGTGAAATCGCAGTTAGCAGAGCACACAGTAGTTGCTTCTCTCTGAAGCGACTCGGCATTATTGCTTCTCACTGTCCTGTGTTCTGGTCCGATAGCTCTGCCTCCAGGAGCTAGATGTTCTTGCCACTAACTTTCTTTCCTTTTCTCCCTCTCGTGCTTCATGCCCCTATTTCGACTCAAAATGACTTCTCTTGGCAGTTTAATAAGCAAAAGCATTGAGCCACCCTATTACTAGTGTCCACTGTCAGTCCAGAGACTGTCTCCTACTCTAATTTTGGGGGCCCCAAATAGGAGGGGAATTGGTGAGAGAACTTTCATTCCAGTTTGGAATTTTGAATTGCAAAAATGATTAGGGTGGAGAATTGTCATGTCTCACAGGATCTTTATATTTTTATTTGACTTGGTCCAAGAGGAGTAAAAAAATGCCTCTAGTTTTCCCATTAAAAAGATACTGGTTTTAAAAACCATATATATATGGTTAAGAGCACATCCTTCAATTCTTAATGTGTTGAGAGGTTTAGTCATGAATGTCTGTTAAATTGTTAAATGTTTGTTCAGCGTCTATAGAGATAATCATATGTGTGTGTTTTGGGTCTATGTATCAGTCTAGTATAAAATAGTAATGCATTTCTTAATTTATATTTATGGTTCTGAGAATTGAACGTTTTTACTGAGCTATATCCCAGTCATATTTTTATTTTTAATTTTGAGGCAGGATCTTACTAAATTGCCCAGGTTGGACTCTAACTTATGATCTTCATGCCTCATCTTCCCAGAGTACTGTGACTACTAGGGTGTTCTACCATATCTGGCTGAGAATGAGATTCTGCGGCTCTTTGGCTGCTGCTGTGGTTTCTGTTTTGTTTTATTTTGTGATACTGAGGATGGAACCCCAGGCCTCTTGCATGATAAGCAAATGATTTTGGTTTACTAATGAGGTGTATCAATTTCTATTCTCAATTTCTGCTTTTAGGCACACTGTTTCATATGTTCAACCTCTGTTTTTTATCTTTATAGTGAATTTCCTTAGTTTTTTTGTTTACTTTGCTTTTTTTCCTAGTTATTTTTTAGCAGATGAATTTTTTCTGAAATAGTGTCTTAAATATATCCCGTACATTCTGGCACGTACCATTTTCATTTTATTTATTCTGATGAACTCTGTAATTTTTGTCTGTATTTCACTTTCACTCAGGAATTGTTTAATAGAAAGATTTTTTTTTTCATTTGTGGGTAGAAGAGCTAATTTATTTCATTTTTGCTAGTAATTTTCAGTTTTATTGTATTGTAATCAGATAGGTTATCTGTAGTATTTCTACACAGTGAAAAGTGGGGCTCTTTCCCTGTTACCTACTACATGATCAAATTTTGAGAATGTCAATTTTAAGCAGAAGCTATATGAGTATGCATATTTCATGAGTGTTTATTAAATCTACCTTATTAATTATGTTGTTGAGATACATTTTTTGCCCATTTGATTTACCTTATACTCAGGGTATTGTAATATATTTTATTCTTAATATGGTTCTGCATGTTTCCTTGTGTCCCCAGTAGTTTTTGTTTCTTACATGTGGATGATGTGTAATTTAGTGCATGGACTTAGCTGGGTGTCTCTAGTTCAGAATCTCCCACAGGCTATAATCAATTTGTGGAGAAATTTAACAGGCTATAGTAGGCAGCCTCTGATGATATGAATATTGTTCTTACTTTTTTCTGTCATTCACTTTCATTGCATTCTATCTGATCCATTTTACTTTTTCTCCTTAGTATTATCTTAGTTGTTTTCTTATCTTTTTCCTGTGCTTGTTATTAAATTTCACTTGAGTCAACTTACCCCTGAATTTCTTATAATTCATTATTTCTATGTTTGTCTTTTAAAACATTCTTTCCTGAATTCAGGCAATTCTATTATCTCTTAAGTTTTTGACCATTTCCTCTCTTAGTTTCTGAATTTCTTATGTGGTAGTGTTTCATAGCCTCACATATATGTTTAATTGTATTTAATTCTTATAGTTTTCCTTTACTTTACTGTTGGTTTTCATGGAAACTTCCTTATATATCAGAAATTTCCTTATTTATGTGCAATTGTGTTTTCTAATTTTTTAGAATACTGCTATGTGTTATTTGCTGATTTTCCCTTTGTTCATTTTTATGGCATTGGGATGTTTTGTGAGATTCTTAGTTTAGCGGATTTGTTTATTTAGGTATGAAAAGCTATGTGTCCTCTGGTTTTATGATTCTCTTTTGTCCCGTAGAAGTCTACGTTTTCTTTTTTTAGTATCTTTTCTCTTTTACCACCTAATCACCAAGTGAGGTTCTTTCTTGACTTTCTTTTAGAAGTTATGTATTTCAAAGATTGTCCCCTTTTAAATCATAGGTACTTTTAAATCACTTCCCTGTGATCCATGCTCTGATCTATTCAGGTGCTGTTTTAGAATACTCAGACTTAAGGTGAATTTAACCTTTCTGAGGCTGATTTTGGATCAGTGTTTTGCATTTTCCCAACTTCCTCTCTGCCTTCCTCACAGCCTTTCTGCTTTTTCCTTGTGGCTGGAGCTTGGTGTTAAGGTGGTAGAATAGCAGATTGCTCTAGGACTTGGTGAATTAATTAATTTATTTATTTATTATTTATTTTTACCTACAGTTACTTTAAAATTCTGATACTTTCTCCTTAAAGTTTTGCTGGGTTAGTGTGAATGTGCACTTCCTATTTGTTATTAGCTATTTTGGGGGGACAACAAACTGGGAGACTTGTAGCTTGGTGACTACCATCACTTTCAGCTAACTAGAAGTTCTCCTTTTAATGTTTTTTGACACTTCTAATTATTTTTTCAAACTTCATCTTTTAAAGTTTTAAGAGGACAAGAAGCCTGTCTATCTTGTTCTGGTTTATCCCCTTTACCTAGTATAGGTGTAATTACTGTAGAAATGAAAGAACACTAGACTTTAATCTAATATAATGAATACTGTGCTAGACACTGAAGATGTGTGTTTAGATACTTAGTCCTGTATAGGCCTTAGATTTTTTAAAATCTATAATCAAGGATCTCACAGTCTTACTGTAGAAAAAGATGAAAGACAAAAATACCCCTCTATTTTTAACTAGTTAACAATTATCCAACACAGGCACACGCACACATATACTCACACACACACACACACACACACACACACACAAACACCTCTGCATCAATATTCTATTCAGCTTTGTCTCTTATCTCATGCAATCCTAAGCATCTGGTAATTACACTAAACCTTTTTATATGTAAATTTCAAAAACTAATCTACCGCCATCCTTTTCTTGTAAATACAAGTATGCTATGTTTCATTTTTTTAATATCTGGCTTTAGAAAACTCCTGCATCTTTTTAAGTTTGTAAAAAAATATAAAGCACAAATTAAAATGTTAGTTTTATTCTGTGTTTCATACAGGGAGGCAGACTGTACTCATAGTTTATGATAATGCAGGAAAAGCTACTACACTGAAAGCCTACTTTACCTTGAAAAATTAGAAATTATAATAATCATATTTATAAATGTAACAACAATAGCATATTGTTATTGTTTGAATATTGTTTGTCCCCCAAAAGTGGGGGCTTGGCCTTCAGCCCAGCAGTGTTGGGAGGTGGGGCCTATTCATGGGTGTTTGGGTCACAGAAGTAGAATGCTTATTAAAGTGCTAATGCCTTTCTTCAGACTGAATTAGTTACCCCGAGAAGACATTGTTATTAACTCAGTTTAGCTTCCTTGACTATCTCACTTGCTTCTGTTCTGCACATGCCCAATTCCTATTTTGTTTTCTGCCATGGGCTGAAGCAGCATGAGGCCCTCATCAGAAGCTGCACAGATACTATCACCATGATCTTAAATTTCCCATTCTTCAGAACCACGAGCCAAAATAAATCTCTTCTCTTTAGAAATTACATAAGCTTAGGTTTTCTGTGATAGTAAAAAAAACAGACTAAGAAACAAACAGGAGAGTTTATGTCACCACTTTTAAGTTATCAAATCATTTAATCTTTAAAAAAAAACTTTATTCTTATCCTCCTTATGTAAATAAGCAAACTAAGTTAAGTTTCTTGCCAGAGGCCACACAGCTAGTAAATATTATAGGCAGTGTTTGAACCCAGTGCAGAAAGATGCCATAAATCAATTAGGCAAATGGTAAAGTTCTGCTTGATCAGGTGGATTCTTCTTTAACTTCTATTTAACAAACTAAATTCTTAAATGAGAAGTAAATCTTAATAAAATAAAATTACTGAAAAATACAAAAAAAAAAAAGACTTACAATTTCTCTTCCCTGGACAGTGTAGTGTTCTCAACTGCAAAGAGAGGGTCCATGCTCAGAGGAACAGGATTAGAGGAGAAATTAAGAAAGGTAGACTCTGGCACAGGCTGGGAGACCTGCAACTGCTCAGGTAATAGTTGAACTTTTGAATCATAACATCTTTAAGGGGGAGCCTAGCCTTTCTGACTGTGATGTCTGAAATGTAGAGCTTTAATGCAGGCAATTGAGATGCTCTTACTTTTCCCAGCAATTCTCTCTAGGGTTCTTTGACTTGAGAAGTAAATGAAGCAAAATGAAGTTAATGACTCTTTCAGTTTTGTCCATCAAAGGCTTCCAAATTATATCCATGGTATCAATGAAAAATGCACCAGAAGGAAAAATAACTTGCTCTGCAACACAGTGATGGAAGAAGGGCAGAAGATGCTCAAGATAAATGAGACCCTAAAAGTGGGGAAAAGTTACTGCCAGTCGCAGAAAAGAATGAGAGCCACAGGAAAAGAAGAGACCAGCACCCAAAGGGGAAATAACCATTTAAATCTCAACCTCTTGCTGCACACTTCCCTTCTTGGAGTCCAGATGTGATCAGAGAATGGATGGCAACAACCACACCAACCGTATTAGGAAGTCAGTGCTCCATCCATATGATTAAATTTTGAAAAACAAGAGAGGACATGGACATCTATTAGAACTCTGGGCATATCTGACCTATATGTTATTACCTACAAATAGCAGTCAAATGCTTGATTTTCTTCTATCCTTACACAAAAAGTACACCTATGACTTCTTCTGAGATTGTCTTCTAGGGTCCAAATCCCAGACTGACCTGAGAATATGATTAATAACAAATAATAAGCGTCAAGCAGGTTAAACAACTTAACAATATACATAAGAGACTTGAAAGCTATTCTTCTAAAAGTGTAAGGTGTGTACTACCTTTGCCAGCTAAATATTAATCATAACATAAAATTTAATCTTTGATCTTAGCTAAAATTTCTGCATTTACTCTGAGGTCTGTTATAAGGTCCAACTAAGTCTCTAGAAAATCATAAAGACATGTTAGAAATTTAATCTGAAAATTATTACAATCTCATAAAAATAATGTCAAGTAAATATTTGCATGCATTGGCAGCAAGAAATGGAAAAATAGAAGTGTTTTCTCAGTTATGCTGAATGCCACATTTCAGAGGTGGTCAGGGAAAACTGGGAAAGAAGGGGTCTGGAGGAATCATTCCAGATGAGACAAACAAAGAAGCAGATATACTCATCTTTCGGTATGTTATTGAGTGATACAATGTGAAAGAGTTGTATTTATCCTTTTCTTGGTCCAGCCCATAACATTAACTGGAATTCTGTCATTTGAAATCAGAACCTTTGATTAGTTACAGACCAAGCACATTTCCTCACTTTCAAGCATGTATGGAACTTCTTTTTTTTTTTTTTTTTTTTTGTCTTTTTTGAGGAAGGGTCTCACCATGCAGTTCAGGCTGGGCTTGAGCTCACTTTGTAGTCCACGCTGATCTGGAACTTGCAACGATCCTCCTGCCCCAGCCTCGGGAATGCTGGGATTAGAGGCATGCACCGCCATGCCCAGCTTGGAACTTCCTATAAGTAGCAAACAGTTCTTTGGTGATGGCAAGTGGAAACCAGGAAAAGCCCTCCACCTACCCTGACTTTTTGTGGTACTAATGATCTAACTCAGCATGTCATGTATGCTAGGCAAGCCCTACCACTTAAGTTTATCTCAGCCCTTTTTATTTTCTTATCTTGAGACAGGGTCTAACTAAATTGCCCAGACTGGTCTCAAACTAAAGATCTTTCTACCTCAGCCTCTGGAGCAACTGAGTTTATGAATGTGTGCTAATGCCTGGTTCTCCTCTCCGTTTTTTTAAGGCTTCAAGACATGGTTATTTGTTGTTACTGCTCTAGGGGCCTCGGATTCACAAAAGTCCTGGTAGCCCAGTCTGCCCTCCAGATGCCCTGAATTTGGAGAAGAAAAATGAGGTTTCCCCAGCTCATCAGATACATCTTTACTCTGGGGAATAAGATTAATTAGATATAGAAGGGTTAAAATACCCAAAAAAGGAATAAGAGTGAAGTTGGAAACCAGCAGTCAGTTTACGGATCCCATATGGTGGTCACACTGAAGATGATCCTTTTTCTGTAGTCCTGGAACAGCTGGATATTTGACTCATTACTTCTGTCCTTTTGTTCTGACTTTTAGAGACTATTTGTTTATATCCAAACTCAAAAGAGCAGACTTCATTACAGGTACAACACTCATTTCTGTGCAAGATCTCTGAGTGGAAAACTTAAATTTCCCTCAGAAAACAAGCATTCCCAGAGGGATCAAATCTCATAGAGAAGAAGTGATGAGAAACTCAGTCCACACCCACACTTTGGTGAAGGTCACTTCAGTATGACGATGGGGGGGGAATGAAGCAGCATATCTGTGAACCAAATTAATGCATGAATCTGAAAAACATGCAGGCTGACTGCAAGATGAGTGCATATTCTTCTAACTGAATTCAAGCTTTCAACTCCCCTGGATGGTCTTCCTGAGTGCTCATTCTAAGGAAAGCTACTTCCTGACAGGTTGAACCTGACAGGCATAAATGTTACTCTTTGTCATGTATTGTCCACTGATGACAAAAGGAAACTAATTAAGTATAATTTCCAGGCTCTCAGAACGTAGGTCCCCTCAGTGGCCGGAGAACTGCCTGCAGGTTTGCAATAGTGCCAGCTGTGCTGAATCTGGGCAGTGATCCTGTGCTCATACAAATTCTAGGGTTAATGGAGAAATAATGGAGTCACAACTAGTGAGGAGCATATTTTTCTCTCTGAAGAATGAAGTCCCTGCAGATGTGTACTGAATGCGTCAGAGTTTATTGCCATTGTGAATTCTCCTAAAGCCTTCTCCTGAATCCAGTGTCCCTGAGAGTTTTTCAAGTTGATGGCATTCTCTGTTATTCTTAAAGGCATCCTCTTCAGGGGTTATTTACTTTAAGCTTCATTGCACATTTATGAAGAAATTTATTAGCATGGTGTTCAAGCGACGTCATTAGTTTCTCTGTATAAATAAATGTTCCCAGATGACTCTATGTCAGCCACATACTAAATATCCCACTGTCCATCCCTCTCAATGGCAAAATTGATTTTGTTTATTTTTTTATAGGATTTCTATTCTTACCATTGCAGAGATGTCTGCCAGCTAAGCAATTAGTTGGTTTCAGACAACAGCTTATTTACTGTCATTTGCTTACCACATAAGGCATATATTATTATTTTGTGGCCCGTACTGGTCTGTTCTTTAGTCTTGAGTCCATTGGGTACCCATTAACAATACCTGGTACATAGGTGATGACCAATTAAAATTTGCAGCTGAATTCATGAATTGATTACTCTCATATATATACAGCTTGCCTTATGACCTGGATCTTAGGCTTGTGTTGCTACACACAGTGGGAAGATGTTTGTAGGCAAAAATGTTCTTCCTCTTCTACAATGTCACAACACTTCTGGTCACCAAAATGTGTGAGAATTTCTCACACTAACAGACTCTTTGACATCAGCCTGTGTCTGCAATTCAACTCAATTTAAACACTAATCAGAGTTAGTGCAGACCCCACAGTGTGTGGGCTCAGGCCCACAAGACCCCTCCCCTACACATTTCAGGTGCCAGTCACAAGGAGTAGATTCTCAGGTTACCCATAACTTCTGTCTAACGTGGCTACTAGTTAGAGGCCCCATGACCACCTTCTTGGGTGTCATAATTTACTGGAGGGGCTCACAGAACGAAAGGAGACATTTTACTTAGATTTACTCATTTAATACAGAGGTTACTACACAGAATACAAGTGAACACCCAGGTAAAGAGGCATACAGGATGAAGTTCAGCAGGTTCCTGAGTACGGGAGTTTCTGTACCCATGGAATTAGAGTATGTCCCTCTTCTGGCATTTAAATGTGTTTTGCAATCTAAAGCTTGCTGAACTCCATAGATCAGACTTGATCAAATCCATGGCCTCATGGCATGCTAAGTATGTACTCTGCCATGGAGCTACATCCTCATCTCCAGTTCAGGGATTTTAATGAAGCCTTCATGATGGAGGCACAATTGATTATGAACTCACCTCCAACTCATCTTTCCTTATTGGAGTATGAGTTATAGAGCTGAAAATTCCAAGCTTTTCATCACGGTTTATTCTTTCTGGTGACAATTCACCATCCAGGAACTCAAAAGTCACTTTACTAGAACAGATACTCCGGTCACTCACAGATTTCAAAGGATTAGGAACTCTGTATTAGGAAACTAAGGTCAAAAATCAAATACTAGGAAAAAATGATGCATGGAGCACCCCTAGATTTTAGAAATTTATTCCAGACTATTTAGGAGCTCTGTGCCAGGAACCAAGAATAAAGATGAAAATACAAATTTCTTATTATAACTAATAATATCACAAAGAGCAGTTTCAACAGTTGTTACAGAGGATACATTTAGGGAATCTGCCAGCATGGAAGATCTAGAAATAGGTTAGTTATGGTTAGTTTCTGGATGTTCCCCAAAACCGCATGAGGTCATGGATGGTAAGCTTTTCCAGTGCAGCTGAATCTACAGTTTATGGTTGGCTCATTTTGTACTGCTGAGATAGGGAGTGTGAGTTCTACACCCACCTTGGGGCAAGTAGCCTGCATAAAATATAAGGGAGCAAAAGAAGTTTGCTCCTCCCTTTTACTCTTGCTGCTTTTGGTATGTTCTGCAGCCATGAAGTGTTGCTCCTCTGCCATGAAACCCTGCCTTGGAGCCAGCAGATTACAGATTGAAACCTCCACAAACTGTGAGCTAAATAAACCTTTCCCCCTTTAACTTTGGGTATTGGGTATTTTGTCTTAGCAATAAGAAAAGTAACCAAGGCATAGGTCTTGTTCCCACTTTACTGGAGCATAAATGGTTCTAGCTGATTTATTGCTTGGCATGCAATTGAAGTTTTAGAAGTAAAATCTGATACTTGGTGTACGAGCTTAAAGCTGGACTGTGATCTCTAATATTGTGTACTGTACTGGTAGCCGTAGGCAAGAATTCTTATTACCACTTCCCCTGGGGCTCTAATGCATTTTTCCTATAGGTAAGGAGACTATTAAAAAGTGCATATTTGTAGAACATTTAATTATAATTGTGTTCCTTTATAGACAGGTAGTTTCTTTGGAAGTATTGCATGTATATAATCCTCTTTATGAATTACAAACAATTACTTGTTCCCACGCTTGAATGGTTTTATCTGCTTCAGTCCAATTAAATTTGGTAGGATAAATATTTGAAAGGTTGAGGTATGTGGTTTCACAGGTAAATCTGTGAACATTGCTTCTCATTAGTTTCATTGTGTACAAACTGCTTTTCATGTTAAAAGTATTCAAAATGCTTCTCTGAGCCTTCATCAAACAAATGTCACTTGTGTAACCTATTTTTTAGTTTACTGCCCAATTGTTTCTAAATAATGCATTTGACAGAAGGAGATAACCGCCTTGACTTCCTCAAAGATTATCACATATTTAGATACAGTCAGCCCCAAAAGCCCATATTCAGAATGCTAAACTTAGATACCATCTGTTTGTTTTGATTTCTAATTCATAGTTATTCACTGAATGGATTTTTGCAATGAGATGGAAGAGGATTTTGTTTGCTTATATGATTTCTGTTTATTAAGGTTCCTCTAACTTTGTAATGAAGAAGCTAAAATTAAATGCTTTCAGTGACAATGAGTTTTTTAAACTAAATTCAGCAAATTTTGCCCTTTTATCTTACTCATAGAACAAACATTATTTCCTAGGCATTACAATGGCCTAATGCTATATTTTAATGTAATCATGAAATGGGATCATATTTTGGGGGCATTTCTATGTATTTCCACATTCTATAAGTAAGCTCTTAGGCAGTTCTTGCTGATTAGAGCACCAGGTTTCAGAGTTTCAGAGGAAGGGTAAATACACCTACCAGGAAAACTCCATCATATCTTACCATCAAAGGTCAAATTAAATTTTCGCATGTATCCCCAGAAAAACAATAAAATTGAAAATCAGGCTTTGAGGAGAGAAAGAGTTTTTATAAATTCCTTTAGCGTATCAAAGATCAAACATGGGAAGCTCTTAGTAGATATTGCTGGTATTCACTAATATCCTACTGAGCTCTTTGAAGTTAGTAAGGCCATGTATTCTCCTTCTGGTTAATGGACCATGTGCAGAAGTAATGAATATCTCTTCTGGATCATCAGTAAAATTTCCCTATTTATAATCTCTCCTTTCAGTAATAAGCCCAGACTGGTATGTTAAAATGGCAGAGCAAGGAGACTGAAGCAGCCTGCACTGCTGGGTTATCTCATAGAAAGTGGTGGCACTGTTGGGTCATCTGTTATACAAAAGACTTTAAATGTTAAATAAACTAGACTTTGTGTGATAATTTCCCATGATTTGGGGGCTGCTTGCTGTTATCATACTCAACACATTTTGATTAAAACAAACTCAGATCACTGCATTTTTTCTATGAGGTTGAGAAAATAAATCTTCAATTATATGAAAGTCAGGACATGAGTTTCACTGCTCCAGGATAAGGGGAAGAAAAAGTGCTGAGCCTGCTCCATTTGAATGGAGAGGTTATGGGACAAAGAAAGTAGACAAAAAGAAATCTAGAGAGGTAGATCGTTTGAGCTGAATGTTTGTGTACCCCCAAATCCCTATATTAAAATCTAATTTCCAGTATAATAATGTTACCACGTGGGGCCAGTCTTTATCACTTCCTCATTGCTAGGACAAAATACCTTACACCCACAAGTTAAAAAAGGAAAGGTTTATTTTGGCTTATAGTTTGTAGATGTTTCAGTCTGTTGTCAGCTCATTCCATGGAAAGGCAACACAGCAGAGGGGCATCGCAGAGGAGAAAGAATGCATGGTGTGGCAGGCAGAAGGCAGCGAGGCAGGGAGAAGGAAGCAAGTTTCCCTTCCCCTTTATCTCATCAAGGGTACAAGCCATTTTGTTGGTGCTCCCTCATACCCAGGGTGAACCTTTCCATTATCCTCACCCAGAACTATGTTAAAACAATTACTGGGTTGACCCAGTACCACACACCCTTAATATACATTCACACACCCTAGATCCAGCCACCTATGAAAAGTCTCACCTTATAACCACATGAGGCTTTTGGTGACATCTACAAGGCATAACAGGGCCTCTAGGAAGTGATTAGGTCATGAGAGCTCTGGACTCATGAATGAGACTGGTGTCCTAATAGGAGAGACTTTCAAGAACCTATTTACCATTCCATATATGGGAATGCAGTGAGAAGATGGCTGTCTGTGCACAGAGAACAAGTGCTCACCAGATAATGACTGTCCTGGAGCCTTAACCTTGGATTTTCTGGCCTCCAGAACTGTGACCAATAAATTTCTTTTGCACATAAATTACACAGTGTTTTGTTATAGTAACACAAACAGACTAAGATGGCAGGCATTGGAAAGGGTCTTTGTTTTATCTTGTCTTGATGGCTGTAAATTGGGACCATAGGTATTAGATTCTTCCAAAGTAAATTTATTGTTAATTTCACATTTTTCATTGTCTATGTTTAATTTTATCACTGAACAATTTAAGTTTATTTCACCACTGTTGTGAATTTTTTATTGTTGCCCTTATACAATTCTGTTTTATTGTCCTTTAGTTTTTAGGATCATAAGCACTCACTTGAAATTCATTTTACAGTTAGAATACAACAAAACAAAAACATTGCCTTACAAAGCTGGCCCCAAAGATGATTTACTTGGATAAAATACAGATAGTGCATGTTCAAATTCCCTGTAATTTCTCTGCAAGTTTTAGTGTCTCTAACCAAGAAAATAATTTCCATTTTTTTTTTCTCTAGCTGCATTTGCAGAACATTGTACTGTATCAGCAAATCCCAATGCATTCTTAATATTCTCAATGTTACTTGGGCACGATTTGCTCTTCTATTATTATGATGCTTTCCTAGAATGGCTTACAAGTGCTGTTTTCTAAATTGCATTCGACTTGGCCTTTACTACTTTGTTGGTGCACTTATAAGCACATGATTGCAGGTTGCTTGCTGTTAGTATTTAAACTAAGTTCTGATTAAGCCTGTTGTTCTCATCTATATCTCACAAGTGCCAGTTTGCCTCCTCCAATTATAGGTTCAGTTGTTTAAGCATTGTCATATATCATCTTTACTTATCACAACCAAGCTTGCAGTAAATTTGATGGTAATTACTCTGTCCTGAATTGCCACACAAACTCTTTGATCTCCTTTAATAATATGTTTTACTTTAGCTATAAATCACACAGACCTTTAATAGAATCTTGTATAAATCAGTGCGGGGGAAGATTGTCATCAGTACATGCAGATGGAGTCAGAAAGTTTAAAGATTTGTTTCTCCCTGGTTTCATTTTCAAAAGGTAATTTTATGTCTAATACTTATTAGGTGAAAACAAATACCTTTAACTGTAAAATAAGATATGGTTGATGTGAATGTGGCTGAGACGATTTGAAAAATATTTAAGTCCAAGTGACTTGGGTACCTTTTCAAGAGGACAAAACTGAAATGTTTCTTGTAACATAAAAATGTGAAGTCTGATCAATGGCATTGTACCCAGTGTGGATAGGAGAAGATGTATATGAAAGGAAGAATGAAAAAAATCTATCCAAAGAGGATGACACATTGTTTCTGGAGGTCACCTTTATGCTATAATCAACAAATAGATTCTGATGCTCTGTGCCTGTCTGGTCCACTAGGACAGATTTATTCATGGTCAGAACTATCTATCTCCTTTGGTTCTAAGTTCATGCTGACCATGAAAATTTTAAATTACTATCTTGGTTTCTCTGAGACCTTGATACAGGGTAGGAGATGCACTGGACCATGGAGATGAGTATTTGAATTATGGGTAAAGTGACCATATGTCCTGGAACGTCACAGTTTGTATCTCTTGCTCCAGTTTAATTATTAATAGTCTTTCTTTTTCAATCATAAAGGTGTCAGTTTGGGCAATAAATTATACAGTCATTCTAGTTTATGGCAAACTCTTTAGCAATAATATGTATTTGAATGCAATTTATACACTGGTTTCTTATGAGTTTGGTTACATGTAGTCTGTCTCTGAGACTGATCAGTACAAAGTATAATGACAAGTTAATTTGCTAGATCTGTAAATTTTTTTTTTATTAACAGACACCAACCCATAGGATTCCACCAAGATGATGCCATCCTGTGAACTCCTGTCTAATCTTTTCTTAAACATCTCTAACCCATTTCCCAGTTTTCTACATATGAAATTATGGTGGGTCTGGTTATAGATTTTTCTATTAGTTTAAAGTTAATTTTCTAGGAAATTACCACCTTTTAATTTGTTAAAATAGATTAGAATTTTAAGATGCAATGTTCTTAAAACTAATTGCAGCTCTTTTGAAGGGTCTCAAAGATGTTTTACCACTAAAAGTAGGCTACTGAGGTTAGTTCAGGATGCTGGAGGAGTGAAGACTATAAGAATTTCAATTTAAAGAAGTGCCATCTAGATGATGTCAGCAATGAAAATAGAATATGCAGTTGGCAAAAGCTATGGAACAGCTGAGAAAGATTTATACCATAAAAATAGTTGTCCCATCATTAATACTTGGGTTGCCTAAGGTATACATTGTTGTCCTAATGATTGTTTGAAAGTACCCTGGTAAAATTCATAAGAGGTCATAGAGTAATTCTCAAGGATAAACAGGACCAAGACCAAACAGGAACAAAACCATGACTGGTCTGTGTTTTCTGGTTATGGTATTCTTTGTCTTTTACATAGCTAATTATGAACAATAAAATAAATCCACTTATTTTTTAGCATTTGTATATTTCTTGAGGGGTTTGCCACAATCAGCCATAACACAGAATAAAATAAGACCTAGAGCTAGACCTGTTTTTGTCTAGACCTAGACCTTGAGTTAAATAAACTTAGGTGTATAAATTCATTGTTGTAGAGGGAATATTTGAAAGTTCTGTTTGTGACTATCCTCTGGAGGCAGTGTAGGAAAAGGATGGAAGAGACATCATTCTGCGTATCAGGAAGAGTGTCAGATGTTTTCCAACTCATGAAAATGGTGGCTAACATTTGCTTATAAGTGAGTTAGCCTTATCCTTCTCATTGTCAACATTTCTTTAGTCTTGCATGTCTGCTTTACCCAGATTTATTGGCCTCTACAAATTTAAAGAAAATCCATTAAGTACAATGTCCTAAGGGGGTTTTCCTCTTTAATACTCTGAAATGTAAACTGAATAATTCTTTCTCTCTTGAATTATGATGAGATGATTCATTTTTAGGGCTAGCAATGTAGATGATGAGGATCATGATCTGTGATTTTATATAATGGGAGAATGAAGATCAGCTTGTTTATCTCAACTTGTTGGCTTATGAGATGGAGTAAGTCTTAATATCTTTTCACCCCTCAGGTGAACCTGGTGACTTTGTTCAATTAAGTAGTAACAAATGGGACTTCTTTCTTTTTTATTCTATGGAAAAAAGGTAAAATAAAATTTCATGTCTACTGTCATCCAAATTCATGCCATTAGTCATGAGAAAGCAAGAGGAAGACTCTCAAATTTAGAATGTTCTTCTGTAGATGAGACAGTTACATCTGCTTCACCTCACTTAGATTATATGAAATAGTTTGTGTGTTTTATCTTTGTTTTCCTTTTACACTTGTATTTCCTTTTCAACTCTACCAAAGACACGATTACTGAAAATCTGGAAAACTGACATCAAATGATATGAGTAATCAGTAAGTGAAATCAATAATGATGGCTCCTGTTGGTATTAGGGATCCTTTTTATTCTGAAGTTTAATTCTTGTGGGAGTTTTTTCCTGAAAAAAATTAATTTTTTGTAAAACTCAACTTTAAAATTAGGTGGCTCATGCAACAGTCCTTATTTGTTATTTAAAACACATATTCCAATGGTTAAATATTAAAACATTATGAAATCTAATTTTAAAAAGGTAAAATTACCTACAACTGTGTAAAATTATAGTTAGTTAATTCCTATATCCAGAAATCCCAAGACACCCTAAAACTTCTAAAGTTAATTTAAAATACTTAATAAAAGCCTGGATACAAAAGGAATATGTAATAATTAAGGTCTTTTGTTTATATTGCTATAACAATTTTAATATATAAATTTCTTAGTAATATATCTGACTGGAAAGATGTAACAACCATAAAAAGTGATGTATAAAGTCATAATTGATGTGGTGATTCATGCCTGTAATTCCAACACTGGGAGGCAGAGGCAAGAAGATTGCCAGCCTGAGCCGAGACTGGGCAATTTAGTATCTAAGGGAGACACTGTCTTTAAAAAAAATGCTGGAGCTGTAGGTCAGGGCAAAGGCCTAGGCTCAATCTCCAGTAATGACAAAAAAGCAAACACAACAAACAATGTAAATCCACAGTTTAATGACACTGAAACACACTGTATTTGTTTTACATAAATGTACATAAAGCTTGATTTAATGAAGAACACTATAGAAATTTCAATTAGTGTACCTTTTATGTGAATTTGATAAAAAGTTATTTTATAGCCAGAAGTTGTGGTACACGCTTGTAATCCTACCACTGGGAAGGCTGAGTCAGGAGGATCCCTGTGGTGAGTTTGAGGCCAGCCTGGACTATATAAGTGAGTTGAAGTCCAACCTGTACTATGTAATGAGACCCTGGCTCAAAAATTGTTATTTTATGAGTTATATGCAAGTATACTACCAAAACTTGGTAAAAAAAAAAATCTATGAAAAATAAAATAGTGGCTTGGAGAACTTGCCTTATGACAGATCTATAAAATGGAATTGAATTTATCGTGAAATGAGAGGTCAGGGTATGTCTCAGGGATAGAGTAGGCTTGGCATGCACAAGACCTTGAGTTTAACTGTCAGTGTGAAAGAGGAAGTAAACTCAGGAATAAACAACCATATTAGTTTAAAATAAAAGAACTGGAAAAAAGACCAAAATGAAGTGAAGACTTCATTACAGCAACAATGGTTTTCTTCTATCATAGTGGGAAATGGAGTTTATTGTAGAGGTGCTCATATAATTGACTTTCAAATGGGTCAGATGTTCATCTCACATCATGAACCAAAATCCACTGTAGATGAATTTAGAATTTAAATTTTATTTAAATATTAGAATTGTAAAAATATTTGCATCATTGGGAGAGTGGGAATCATCCTTAAAAAGATAGGAATTTAGAATTCATAGTGGAAAAAAAGTAAGAATTTTTGAAAACATAAAACAAAAACATAATGCATAATGTATGACAAAAGACACTATAAATAAAACTAGAAAATGCAAATTAAAATAAAAATTAAACATATTTTCACTCGTTAAAAAGCCAAAATCTCCATTACGGCTAAACTTAAATGCCTTGTCAGCCTCCGTCATCACACAAGCCAAGTCCTTAAAATAAATCTTTTTTTCTCTAAGTACATCCTATTTGTTCTGCTTTTCCAGAGAACTCCACCTACTAGAGGAGCTATGGAATATAATGTAGCTTTTCAAAAAAGAATGAGAGAGGGCCATATTTATTGACCTGATGAATGTTCACAGCTGTAGTTTAACATATATGATTCCATTAATATTAAAAAATTGAAAAGTGTGTGGGTGAGTGTGAGTGTGCATGCACACATACTCATGTATCCCTATTTTGAGTGAACAGGGTAAACAAGTGTGAATTGACTCATACCACACAACACATTTGCCCCAGGCTAATGGGGCAGCAGGAGAGATTGCTGCATTTTTCCTTGAATAAAAATGTTCCTCGTTTGACGACAAACAGTTTAATGACCGTTTGGACTTGAGAACAAGGAACAGTTTGGACTTAGGAACTACTGCTCAGACTTAATGATCTACCTTTTTCTTTTATACAGTTCAGTACATCTTACTGTACTATGTATGGTAACTTTTGCTTGTAGTTCTATACAGGACAATACTGTAGTTTTATGTTCTGTTATACATTACAATACTGCATTTGTATACAAATAAAAGCAAAGATATAAAAAGATATAAAAGATACAAATAAAAGCAAAGTCATCAAGTTGGAGTTTCCTCTGAGCACTAGTTTGTTCTGAATATTGTAATATACATAGTATATACAATGCCTCTTTCAGTGACCAATTTATCTAATGACAACCTAGCCACATGAACAGAACTCAGTTGTTAAACGAGGAACATCTGTATTTGCATTATTTCACTTATGGTGATGTTATATTAATTTTATAATGTTTGAAGAATTCTTAAGATAAAATTCACATATATAAAATTCACCAAGGTTATACACAAGGTCCTGGGTTCAGTCCCCAGTGTATACACACATACAATTACCATTTTAAGGTATTTTAAAATGTACACTTCATTGATGTTTAGTATTTCACAATGTTGTGTAAACATCACCAGCATCTAAACATTTACAATTTCACAAAAAGAAGTTCTGTACCTCCCAATTCCACATACTCCACATCTCTAAGGACCACTGACCTGTTTTCTTTATCACTGGATTTGCCTGTTCTGGACCTTTAATATAAATAGTGAACTGTGTGTGGCCTTTTGTGTCTGGTTTCTTTCACTTAGCATATTTTCAATAGTTATCCATGTTGGAGTATATCTGAGTACTTCATTTATTTCCTGGCCCAATAATATTTCAATATATGAATATACCCCATTTTATTTACTTATTTATCAGCTGCTTAATGTTTGGATTATTTCCTCTTTTTGGGTTTTGTGACTGAGCTGTTATGAACATTCTTATATGAGATTTTATCTGAACACATAATTTAAATTCTCTTGGATATATACCTGTTGAGGACTGAATTAGATCCCCAAAATTCATAGGTCTAACCTGAAGTACACCTCGGAATGTAACTGTATTTGGACACAGGATTTTTAAAAATTACTACATGTTTGCCATACTTAATGATCACATTCATCATGGGAAATTCATACGTATGCATAGTGTATCTTAATTCTTTTTTCCCATTTACCTCTCCTTCTTCAATCCATCTCCCCCTCTCCATTTTTAAAGCTTCTGTTTCATTTTTCCTTCCTTTCTCTTTCTTTAAATACTTGTTCATTACTTTCCCTTCCTCCTCCCTCTTCCTTTGTTCCTCTTCCCATTTGAACAAGTTCTTCCTAATTCCCAATATTTACCTTCCATTTTGTTGATTATTTACCCTTACAGTTTCTATCAAGAGAGAAACAATGTGATATTTAAACATATGTGTCTGATTTATTTCACTTAAAACAATGTTCTTGATATGCAACCATTTATTTAAAAATGTTCTATGGCAGTGTAGTACTACATTGTATATAAATACAGCATTATCTTTATCCATTCATCTGTTGATGGGCATATGGGCTGTTTTCACAACTTAGCTATTATAAATTGTGCTGCTATAAACATGGGTATGCATATGTCACTGTGGTACGATGCTTTCAACTCTTTTGGGAAGATGCCTAGAAGGAGACTAGCTGGGTCAAATGGAGCTGGATTTCAAAGAATCTTCATACTGAGTTCCACAGTGGTTGTACCAATTTGCACACCCACTAGCAATTGAGAAGGTTTCCTTTTTCCCCACAGTCCCACCAGCGCTTGTTATCAGTTGATTTCTGAATGATAGTCAATCTTTCTGGAGTGAGGTGAAATCTCTGTGTTAATGTGTTTTTTTTTTAATCTTGAAGATTAACAAACTCACATACATTTAGAAAATAACACCAAAACAATACAAGCAATACAGAATTTCAGACAAGGTTGTTGATGGTTAATTTCAGACAAGGTTAATGATGGTTGTTGTATTATATATTGATATTTTCCAATTGGATACTCAGATAAACACATATATTTGTATTTCTTGAATGATCAGTGATGTTGAACATTTATGGATTTCCATATGTTGCACCATCCCTTCATCCCTGGGATGAATCCTACTTGGTTATGGTGTGCAAACTTTTCAATGATTTACTGAATTTTGTTTGCCACGGTATCTTATTGAGGATTTTTGCATCTACATGCTGTGGCCTGTGTGGCCAGTAGAGTCCTCAGACGGGGTAACAGAAGATTAAGAAAAAACGGCACATAATGCAAGGAAAACTGGCACAGAGTGGGACATGACCTCTCTGATGGAGAGGTAGCAACAACCCAGTATTTTCTGCATCTTTATTCATACACTGTAAAAAGGGGTGAAGCACACAGCAGGACCAAAAGTGCAATGTCTCTGTTTTGCTGAGAACATTGAAAGTGAAACATTCTCAGAGCTACCCATACTGTACTTAACAGGGAGGAACACCAAGGCCAGACATCTGTTGATATGCCACTGAGCTAGAGGTTAACTTATTTACATGTTCTGCCTCTGGCAGCCTGTGTTTTCAGGGCTGAATTTGCTCTAGCCTCAAATGTGTGGTTGATCTCAGGCTCAACTGTGCCTCAGCCACTCCCCACATCCATGTGCATTAAAAAGACTGGCCTATAATTTTCTTTTTTGGATTGGGTCCATAGCTGGTTTCTGTATCAAGGTAATGCTTGCTTCATGGAGTACATTTGAGAGTATTCCTTCCCTTTCAATTTAATTAAAGAGTTTGAGGAACAGTGGCACTGGATCTGCTCTAGTTCTTGTAAAATTCAGCAGTGATTCTGATAGGTCCTGAGCTTTTTGTGTTAGTAGTTTTTTATTACTTCTTTAATTTCATTGACCATTATTGGAATATTTATAATGTTTATATTATCTTGATTCAGCTTTGGTTATTTATATTTATCTAGGTGCATATCCATTTCTTCTGAATTTACCATCTTTTCAGAGTATAGGTTTTCAAAGTAGGTACTGATGATCTTCTGGACTTCCACAGGATCCATCATGATTTTGCCTTTTCCATTTCTAATTTCATAAGGATTTGGGTCTTTTCTTTCCTTGTTTTGATCAGGTAGCCTAAGAGTCTGTCAATTTTATTTAATCCTTCAGAGGACCAACCCTTTAATTCGTTGATTCTTTATATTGTTTTCTTAGTTTCAACTGTATTAATTTCTGCTTTGATCTTCATAATTTCTTTCTTGGTATGAGCTTTGTGTTTAACTTGCTCTTCCTTTTCTAGAACCACAAGATTAAATGTTAGGTTATTTGTTTGAGCTTGCTCTGTTTTTCTCATGTGGGAATTCACTGCTGTAAACGTCACTCATAGGACTGCTTTCATTGCATCTAATAAGTTCTGGGGTGTCATATTGGCACTATTGCTTAATTGTGGAAACTGTCTAATTTCTTCTTCAATTTCATCTGTGACTCATTGGTTATTCAAGAGGGCATTATTTAATTTACGTGTGTTTATATGGTTTCTTTGCTATTTATTGCACTATGATATGATAATATGTATGGGATAATTTCACTTCCTTTGAATTTAATTAAGCATGTTCTATAGGCTATTATGTGGTCTATCATGGAGAATGTCCCATGAACAGCTGAGAAGAATGTGTACACTGTTGTTTTGTGGAGCACTCTGTATACATCTATTAAATCCATTTGTTCAAAAGTTAGGCTCAACTCTAGCTTTTCTTTGTCGATTTTTTTGCCCAGTTGATCTGTCTATTTGTGACAGTGGGATGTTGCAGTTCCCCATTACAATTGTATTAGTGCTTATACTATTTTTCATATCCATTAGAGTTTGTATTATATCATTGGGTGTACTGATATTTGGTTTGTATATATTTGTAATTGTTATCTTTTTCTCCTGGAATGTCCCCTTAACAAGTATGTAGTGACCTTCTTTTTCTCTTCTGATCAGTCTAGGCTTGAAATCCACTTTGCTTACAATTAGAATAGCTATTTCTGGTTTTTCCTAGTTTCCTCTGGCATGGCACATTGCTTTCCATCCTTTGACTTTTAGCCTATGAATCTTTTAGTTAAATGTGTTTCTTATATGCAGCATTTAATTGGATCTTGTTTCTTGACCCATTACGCCAATCTGTTTCTTTTGAGTGGTGAATTCATACCATTCACCATAATGGTTATAACTAATAGGTATTGATTTATCCTTGTCATTACATTATTTTCATGTTGGTGGTTCTTTTCTTTTTTTTTTTTTAATTGCTTGCCTTGCCTTGTGAATTCATTCTATTGAGACTCTTGGAATTGTTGTCTTTCTCAAATATCTTTCAGAAATTTTTGGAGTGCCAGTTTGATGGTCATGAATTTCTTTAGGAGTTCTTTATCATGGAAATATCTTATTTCTTCTTCAATTTTGAAAGATTTTGCAGGGTACATCATCAATCTGGGTTGGATGTTGTTTTCTTTTAAGGTTAGAAAATCTTCACTCCAAGCTCTCCATGACTTTAGGGCTTGTGTTGAGAAGTCTGCTGTGATTCTGATGGGTTTTCCTTATAGATGATTTATTTGTTTTCTCTACTAGTTTTTATTGTTCTGTTTTTGTATTGAAGCTTAACCTTTATATGCCTTGGTGCTGTTTCTTGGAGTTCTGTATGCCTCAATTATCTGGATATCAAATTCTTTTTCTATACTTGGGAAATTTTCTGTCATTACTATTATGAACAGGTTTTTTATGCCCTTTGTGCTATCTTCCAATTTTTCACTGATTCCAGTTAATCTTATATTAGTCTTCTCTGTATTGCCTAGCACTAGTTTTATTGATTTATCATGTTCTCTTGCTATTTTTAATAAATGTTTCATTTGATGATTGCTAATCACAGCCTTGTCTTCAAGATCTGATATTCTATCTTTACATTGGTTGACTCTTCTCTGTAAACTTTCAAAGAATTATACTTTTGTCTTTTTGAGACAGGGTCTCACTATGCACTTTAGGCTGGCCCTGAACTCACTTATGTAGCCCAGGCTGGCCTTGAACTCACAACGATCCTCTTGGCTCAGCCTCCTGACTTCTGGGATTACAGGCATGCACCACTACACCCAGCTTTTCAAAGAATTTTTAACCTCTTGAATTTGATTCTGTTTTATGGAATCCAATTCTTTCCTACTTTGGAATCCATTCATGGATTCCATGTCTTTCCTAAATTGCTTTTCTAAAAATCTGTATCTACTCTAGATTCACTACCCATTTCTTTCATTACAGTCATGATGTCTGATTTTCTGTGTATTTCTACTTCCCTTTCTTCCAGTTGCCTGTTTTGTAGTTGATCTACTCTGAGTCTCTCAGGTATGACTCCTTCTCTAGTCAGCTAGGTTGTTTTCCTGGACATGGGCTCTTCAGAGAAGCAAGTATGGTCATATAGGTGGGCTCCATTCTAATCTGACTGTTGTCTTGATATGAGGGAAACATGAGTGGTGAGTGCATAGAGAAAAGCTCATGAGAAGAAACAGGAAAAAAAAAGTGACCATCTGAAAGCCAAGGAAAAGACTCAGGAAAAACTAAACCTATTGACACTTCAATATCACATTTCTAGCCTTTAAAATTGTGAAAAGATACATTTCTGTTCTTTAAGCCACTCAGTTTGTAGTAGTTTATGATAGCCCAGTTGTGTCAAATGGTAAGTCTGTGTTTACATTTTTAATGAACTGCTAACCCTTTTTCAACTGAAGGTGCACAACTGTATAGTCTTAATACCAGTGAATGAGGTTTCCAATTTTTCCACATCCTCACCGACACTTATTTTTTTTCTGGTTATCATTATTATGTCATCCTAGTGTCTATGACATAGTTTCTTATAGTGGTTCTGACTTGAGTTTTTTGATGGTCACTAATGTTGAGCAATTTATTATGTATATATTAGAAATTTGTCTAATTTCTTTGGAGAACTTTTATTCAAATTCATTGCTGATTTTCAAAATTTGAGAAGTTTTCTTTTTTTTTTTTTCCTTTTGTGGTACATGCTCATCAAGCGCTCTACCACTGAACTACAAATCTAGACCTGTCATTTTACTATGGAGTTGCAGGAGTTCTTTAGCTAGTTTGTACACTAAAACCTTATCAAATATTTTGATAAGACCTTATCAGAATCTGTTCTGTGTTTGGAGAGGGAGGGATGAGGCAAAGGACCCATATACTCCAAGTCTATCATGTGAGCTAGACTACCAATTATTTTATTCTTTCTTAATAGGACCCTTTTATGCACAAAATTTTTTGATGGAGTTCAAACTTTATGTTTTTAATTTGGTTGCTGTATTTTTATTGTCATAGTTAAGGTGTCATTCACTAGTCCAAGTTCAGAAGATTTAGAGTTATATTTACTTCTCATGATTTTACAACTTTTATATTTAGGCATTTGATATTTTATATCAAATAAACCCAAGGCCTAGTACATGCTAGGCAAGTGTTCTAACATTGTGCTACATCCCCAGCACCTATTTGATCCATGCTGAATTAACTTGAATATATTGTGCAATGTAAGATTCTAAATTAATTCTTTTGTATGTACATATCTAATTGTGCCTACATCATTTGTAGAAAAGACTTAGTTTTGCTTCATTAAATGATTCTGGCATATTTATGAAAAACTATTTCACCAGCATATACAGATTTACTTCTGAAAGCTCAATTCTATTCCACTTTCTCTCTTGCCATTTGCCTATCTTTATGTCAGTATCATACTGTTTTGATTGCTTAACTTTCTAATAAGTTTTGAAATTGGGAAGTGTAATTTCTTTAACATTTTCCTTGCTTTTAATAATATTTTGGCTATCTGTGTCACTTATATGTTAATAAAATATTAACACCTGGTTTGGCCATGTCTGCACAAAAGCACTTGGACTTTTCAAAGGGATTTCATTGACTCTGTAGGTCATTTGAGAGACCATTGCCATCTTCACAATATGAAATTATTTGACCCATAAAAATAAGGTGCCTTTCCATTTACTTATACTGTTTTTAATTTTCAAAAATGCTGTATACTTTTAGGAATACAAGACCTACATTTCCTTAGTTAAATGTATTCTTAAGTACTTTATTCTTTTTAATACTATTATAAATTGAAATATTATAAAATGCTACTTTCAGGTTATTAAATGCTAGGGTATAGGAACACAACTGATTTTTTTGTATACTACTCTTTTTTATTTTAAAGAGAAAAACAAAAACAAATTTACAAATACAAAGACAAAAAAATCACAAAAACAATATAACTGATACAGAATTTCAAAGAAAGTGGTAGGAAATTAACAATGATTGCTGTATTACACATTGTTATCTTCAAATTGGTTACTCAGATAACCAGATATAGGCATGTAAGACTGATCAAACAATTAAACATTTACACTTCCTTTCACTAAACCAATAGAAAGTACAATTCTCTTTACTTTCTTGTGTACATATATATACATGAGTTTTCCCTTCCTCCTTTTTTTTCTCTTTTCTCTATCCCACTTGTTCATTCCTTTTGAGAAGTTTCTTTCCCTTTCAAACTACCTATTGTACCTTTCAGATTTTATTTACACTTTCAGGTCCTTACACTATGGAGACAATATGATGTTTACACATGTGAGTTTGATTTATTTCACTCATGAGTATGGTCTTTACTGGCATCTGTTTATCTATAGAAGAGTTTATCTTTCTTTATAGCTGAGTAATATTCCATTATGTAAAAATACCACACCATTTTTATCCATTCCTACTTGATAGCATTTGGGTTCCATATAAGATTTAGCTATTAAAAATTGTACTGCTATAAACATGGGTGCACATATATCACTGTGGTATGATGCTTTCAGTTCTTCTGGAAAAATACCCAAAAGGGAAATAGCTAGATTGAGTGAGATCTCTAATCCCAGTTTACTGAGAGATCTCCAGACTGATTTCCATAGTGGTTGCACCAGTCTCTATTCCCATCAACAGTGGAGAGGTGTTCCTTTTTCACCACAGATCCTCCAGCATTTGTTTTTGGTTGGTTTCTTGATGATAACCATTCTTTCTAGTGTGAGATGGAATCTCAGTGATGTTCTAATTTACATTTCTCAAATAACTAATGATGTTGAATATTTTTTCATGTATTTATTTGTCATTTGTACTTTTTATCTAAGAAGTGTGTATTTATCTCAGATGCCTGTTTTTGGATTGGGTCTTTGAATTTAGGGGGCCTGATTTTTTAATTCTTTATATTTTCTAGATAAATGTCCTTTGTCTGAGTGACAGTTGGCTAAAATTTTGTACCAATTTGTGAATTTTGCTTTTACTCTGCTTGTGATTTCTTTTGATGTGCAAAACTTTTCAATAAGATAAGATCCCAATTAGTGATTCTTTGAAGTATTTCCTGTACAGTTTGGTTTTTGCTCATGAGCTCTCTGAATACCGCCACGTCTTCAAGATTTTTAACTACTTTCTCTGCCAGTAGAATTAGTATTTTTGTTTGAATATTTAGATCTTTAATCCATTTTGACTTTAGTGCATGGTGATAGACATGGGTCTAGTTTTAGTCTTTGGCATCTTTTCCAGCACCATTTATTGAAGAGAATATCTTTCTTCCAGTGAACATGTTTGGCCTGTTTGTCAAAGATAAGGTGGCTAAGTCTGTTTGCAGTTTTGGCTGCATCTTCCAGTCTGTTCCATTGATCTTGAGGTCTGTTTTTTTGGCAATATCATGCTGATTTTTATCACAGTAGCTTTGTAGTAGAATTTCAAGTCAAGGATTTTGAGACCTTTGTTGCCCAGGATTACTCTTGCTATTCTGGATCTCTTCTGGTTCCAGATGAACTTTAGGAATGTGTTCTCTAGATCTGTGAGGTATACTAAAGGTATTTTGATTGGGGTTGCATTGAATCTGTAAAACAATTTTGGAAGTATGGCGATTTTTACAATGTGGGCTCTTCCTATTCATGAGCAAGGGATATCTTTCCATTTTCTGAAATCCTCTTCAATCTCTTTTTTCAGAGTATTGTAATTTTCACTGTACAGATCTTTTGCTTCTTTTGTTAGATTGATTCCTAGGTATTTCAATATTTGGATGCTATTGTGGAAGATATGATTTCCTAATTTCTCTATCAGTGTGTCTGCTGTCTATATACAGGAATGCTACTGAATATTGAATGTTCACTTTGTATCCAGCTGTGCTATTGAACTCATTTATTAATTCTAGGAGTTTTCTGGTGGAGTTTTTGGGGTCTTCCATATAGAGTATCATGTCTGCTGTGAATAATGCTAATTTCACTGTTTCTTTTCTTACCCTTATTCTTTGTATTTCTCTTTCTCCTGTCTAATTGTTCTGGCTAATGTTTCCAGAACTATGTTGAATAAGAGTGGTGACAGTGGATATCCTTATCTTGTTCCTGATTTTAAAGTGGGAGCTTTCAGGTTTTGTCCATTAGTATGATGTTGGCCATTGGATTGTCATAGACAGCTCTGATCAGGCTGAGGTAAGGACAATATATTCCAGTTTTCTGTAGGGTTTTTATCATTAATGTGTGTTGGACTTTGTCAAAAGTCTTTTCTGCATCTATGATGATCATGTGGTTTTTGTCTTTGGCTCTGTTGAAATGGTGTATTACATTCATTGATTTGTGTATGTTGAACCATCCCTGCATCCCTGAGATGAATCCGACTTCATCATGGTGTATAATCTTCTTAATGATTTGTTGCACTCTATTTGCTAGTATTTTATTGAATACTTTTGCATGTATGTTCATTAGGGAGATTGGCCTGTAGTTCTCCATTTTGGTTGAGTCTTTCTCTGGTTTTGGTATCACTATAGTACTTGCCTCCTGGAATGAGTTAGGGAGAATTTCTTCCCTTTCAATTTCATTGAAAAGTTTGAGTATTTGCATTAAATCATCCCTAAATCACTTGTACAATTCAGGTGTGAATTTATCAGGGCCTGGGTTTTCTTTGTTGGTAAGTTTTTAATCACATTTTCAATTTCATTAACTGATATTGGATTATTAAGTATTTTTATATCTTCTTGATTCCGCTTTGGTAATTCATACATATCTAGGAATATGTCCATTTCTTTTGTGTTTTCCATCCTATGAAAGTAAAGATTTTTGAAGTTATTGATGATCTTCTGAATTTGCATAGGGTCTATAGTGATTTCACCATTTTAATTACCTTATTGCATGAATTTGAGTTTTTTCTTTCTTTTTTTGAAGAACATTGTCTAGCAATTTATCAATTTTATTTATTCTTTGAAAGAACCAACTCTTTCATTAATTAATTCTTTTTTTTTCTTGGTACCAAGAAAAAAGAATTTTTTCTTGGTTACAAGAATTGAACTCAGGACTTTGCCCTTGCCAGGCAGGTTCTTGTGCGCTGAGCTATATCCCTGGCTCATTAATTCTTTTTATTTTTTTCTTTCACACAATTGCATAAATTTCTTTATAATTTCCTCCCTTCTTTGGGCTTTGAGCTTGGCTTGCTCTTCTTTTTCTAGAGGTTTGAGGAGTAGCTTTAGGCTGTTTATTTGTTCTCATTCTGTTTTCCTGATGTGTAAGTTCACTGCTGTGAATTTTCCTCTGAGGACTGCTTTCACTGCATCCTAGAATTTCTTGTAAGTTGTATTTCCATTTTCATTTGATTGTAGGTATTGTTTAATTTCTTCCTTAATTTTGTCTATTACCCATTGGTTTTTCAGGAGGCTGCTATTTAATTTCCATGTCTTTATGGAATTTTTTGTGGTTCCTTTTGTCATTAATTTCCAATTTCATTGCACTACAGTCCAATAATATGCATAGGATAATTTCAATTCCTTTGCATTTACTTAAGCATGTTCTATGAGCTAGTAGGTGGTCTGTTGTAGAGAACATCCCATGTGCAGTTGAGAAAAATGTGTGTTCTGATGTTGTTTAGAACAGCCTGTAAAATACTACTAAGTCCATTTGTTCACAAGTTTGTTTCAGTCCTGATATCTCTTTATTGAATTTTGTTCAGTTGACCTATTTCTTTGTCTCAATGGGGTGTTAAGTTCCCCCATCATGATTGTGATAGTAGTTATTTGTTTTTTTCATATCTATTAAGATTTGTCTCGAATAGTTGGGTGCTCCCATATTTGGTGCATACCTATGTATGTTTTAAATTTTTTATTTTAAAAAATAAAAGGAGGAAAACATATTTACAGACAAATATCCATTTACAAAATAGCATAAGAACAATACAAACAAAACAGAGTTAGAGACAAAGTTGTAGGAAATTAACCATCATTGTTGTATTACTTATTGATATCTTCAAAGTGGTTTTGTCAGGAAAACAATTAGAGACATGCAAGATTGATCAAACAAGTAATCATTAACTGCTCCTCTCTGTAGAGCAATAGAAGACAGTAGTACAACTATGTTAGCTATCCTGTATATGCATACTTAAATGATTTTCCCTTCTTTCACTTCTTTTTTCCCACACCCCTGTTGCCCTTTACTTTTGAGCATATTCCTTTCGTTTCACAATGTCTATCATACCTCCTAGTTTTTATTCACTCCTTCAGGTCTTACACTAGTGAGACGATACTATACTTACACATGCAGGTCTGATTTATTTCACTTATGAGTATGGTCTCTAGTTGTGACCATTTACCTATAAAAGCCTCGCATTTATCTTTCTTTACATCTGAGTAATTATCCATTATATAAAAGTACCACAAATTTTTATCCAATCCTCAGTGGATGGACATTTGGGTTACTTCCACAATTTAGCAATTATAAATTGCACTGCTATGAACATAGGTGCAAATATATCGCTGTGATATGAAGTTTTCAGATCATCCAGGAAAATACCTACAAGGGGAATAGCTGGGCTGAATGGGATGTCTAGACCTAGTCTTCTGAGGAATCTCCAAACTGATTTCCACAGTGACTTCACCAGTCTGCCTTCCCACCAGCACTGGGCAAGAGTTCCTATTTCTCCACAGCCTCTCCAGCATATTTTATTGGTTAATTTCTTAATATTAGCCATTCTTACTGAGTGAGATGAAATCTCATTGTTGTTTTAATTTGCATTTCTCAAATGACTAATGATGTTGAACATTTTCTCATGCATTTATTTGCCATTTGTATTTCATTATCTGAGAAGTGTGTATTCATCTCAGCTGCCCATTTTTGGATTGGGTGGGCTGATGTTTTTTACATCTTTATACGTTCTAGATAGAAGACATTTGTCCAAGGGACAGTCAGCTAAAAATTTTTTATAAGTTTGTGAGTTTTCTTTTTACTCTGCTGGTGATTTCTTTAGATGTGCAGAAACTTTTCAGTGGGATGAGATGCCAGGTGTTGATTCTTTGAAGCATTTCACTGGCAGTTTGTTTTTGTTCGTGAAATCTCTGCCTACCCCTATGTCTTCAAGGTTTTTACCTACTTTTTATTCCAGTAGATTTAGTGTTTCTGTTTTAATATTGAGATCTGTGAACCATTTTGACTTGAGTTTGGTGCATGGTGATAG
>NW_004955516.1:5276555-5284198 GCF_000276665.1 Chinchilla lanigera | reverse complement strand
ACAGTAGCTTTGTAGTATTATTTTACGTCATGAATTGTGATTCCACCTGACTTGTCCTTGTTGCCCAGGATTGGATTTGGTATTCGGGGTCTCTTCTGGCTCCAGATTAATTTAAGGAATGCTTTCTCTAGATCTGTGAAGTATGTTAATTGTAGTTTCATGTGAAATGCATTGAATCTGTCCATTTACTGAAATCCTCTTCGATGCTTTTTTCAGAGTGCTGTAGTTTTCATTGAATAGATCTTTTAATTCTTTTGATAGATTGGTTCCTAAGTATTTCAATTTCTTCGATGCTATTGTGAAAGGTATGCTTTCCTTAAATTTTCGCTCAGTCTGTTTGTTGTTTGTGTACAGGAAATGCTATTGATTTTTGGGTGTTGACTTTATGTCCAGCTACACTGCTAAAATTGATGACTTCAAGGAGTCTTCTTGTGGAGGTTTTGGGGTCTTCCATATAAAGTATCATGTCATCTGCAAATAGTGATAGTTTTACTTCTTCCTTTCCTATCCTTATTCCTTTTATTTCTCCCTCTTGTATAATTGCTCTGGCTAATTGTTCCAGAACTACGTCGAACAGGAGTGGTGGCAGTGAACATCCTTGTCTTGTTCCTGATTTTAAAGTAAAAGCTTTCAGTTTTTTTAAAATTTAGTATGATTTTGGCTGTTGGTTTGTCATAGATGGCTTTGATCAGATTGAGGTAAAGACCATCTATTCCTATTTTCTGTAGAAATTTTATCATGAATCCATGTTGGACTTTGTTGAAAGCTTTTTCTGCATCGATTGAGATAATCATATGGTTTTTGTCTTTGGCTCTATTGATATGGTGTATAACATTAATTGATTTGTGAATATTGAACCATCCCTGGTTCCTGGAGTGAATCTGACTTGGTTGTGGTGTGTGATTTTCTTGATGATTTACTGCATTCTATTTGCTAGTGTTTTATTGAGTATCTTTGCATCTATATTCATGAAGGATATTGGCCTGTAGTTCTCTTTCTTGGTTGGGTCTTTCTTTGGCTTTGGTATCAGTATAATACTTGCCTCCAGAAATGAGTTAGGGAGACTTGCTTCCTTCTCAATTTCATTGAAGAGTTTGAGGAGTGTTGGTATTAAATCTTCTCTAAATTTCTTGCAAATTTCTGCTGTGAATCCATCAGGGCCTAGGCTTTTCTTTGTCCATAGGTTTTTAATCACGTTTTCAATCTCATTAATTGATATTGGGTTGTTCAGGATTTTTATATCTTCTTGACTCAACCTTGGTAATGTGTACATATCTAGGAATCTGTCCATTTCTTCTGAGTTTTCTATCCTATGAGAGTAAAGATTTTCAAAGTAGGTATTAATGATCTTCTGAATTTCTGTGGAATCTATAGTAATTTCATTCTTTTCATTCCTTATTGCATGAATCTGAGTTCTTTCCTTCCTTTTCTTGATAAGGTTGGCTAGGGATTTATCAATTTTATTTATTCTTTCAAAGAACCAACTCTTTGATTCGTTTATTTTTTGGAGGGTGTTCTCTGTCTCAGTGGCATTAATTTATGCCCAAATCTTTATAATCTCCTCCCTTCTTTGGGCTTTAGGCTTGACTTGTTTTGCTTTTTCTAAAAGTTTGAGGTGCAGCATTAGGCTACTTATTTGCTGTCTTTATGTTTTCCTTATACGTGAGTTCACCAATATAAATTTCCCTCTGAGGACTGATTTCATTGCACCCTAGAATTTCTGGTAAGTTGTATTTACATTTTCATTTGATTGTAGATGTTGTTCAATTTCTCCTTTAATTTCTTCTGTGACCCAATGTTTGTGCAGGACTTTGTTGTTCAATTTCCAAGTGTTTATGTAGTTTTTGGAGTTCCTTCTGTCATTAATCTCCAATTTCATTGCACTGTGGTCAAATAATATGCATGGGATGATTTCAATTCTTTTGCATTTAAGTAGGTATGCTCTATGGGCTAGAATGTGGTCTATTTTAGAGAAAGTCCCATGTGCAGCTGAGAAAAATGTGTATTCTGATGTGGTGGGGTGGAACACTCTGTATACATCTACTAAGTCCATTTCTTTGCAGATTTGGTTCAGACCTGTTATTTCTTTGCTGAGTTTTTGTCCAGTTGACCTATCTCTTTGTGTCAATGTGGTGTTGAGGTCCCCTCTTACAACAACATTATTAATTATATGGGTTTTCAGGCCTGTTAAGATTTGTCTTATATAGTTTGGAGCCGCTATGTTTGGTTCATACATGTTTATGATTGTTATCTCATGCTCTTGCAGTTATCCCCTGACAAGTATGTAATGATCTCCTTTATCTCTTTTGATTGTTGTCTGTTTGAAGTTTACATTGTCTGCCAACAGAATAGCTACACCTTCTCTTTTCTGGGTTCCTGTAGCATGGAGGATTGTTTTCCATCCTTTGACTTTCAATCTTTGGTTTTTCTTTTGAGTAAAATGTGTTTCCTGTATACAGCATATTATTGGATTTTGTTTCTTAATCCACTCTGCCAGTCTGTTTCTGAATTGAGGCCATTTACATTTATGGTTATAACTGATATGTGTTGACTTATTGTCACGTTATTCACTTGCTGTTGGCTTCCTGCTTTTCCTATCTGTTTAACTGCTTGCTCTTCTTGACCGTTCCTTTCTATTGCTGTTCTTGAAATTGTGATTGTTTCTTTCTCTGTCTAGAATATCTTTTAGTTCTCTTTGCAACAATGGTTAGGCCCTCATGAAGTTCTTCAGTTGTTCTTTCTTATGGAAATATTTTATGTCTCCATTGAATCTCAAGGAGAGTTTGGCCTGGTACATCAGTCTTGGTTGGAAAGTTCTTTGTCTTACGACCTGTAATACTTTGCTCCAAGCTCTTCTCAATTGGATGGTTTGTGTTGAGAAGTCTGCTGTGATTTTGATGGGCTTTCCTTTGTAGGTAGTCTGTTTCTTTTCTCTAGCAGATTTAATATTCTGTTCTTTCCTGGAGATCTGAGATCTTCACTATTATATGTCTGGGTGTATTTTACTTTGGTATGGCTGGTTGGAGTTCTATGTACCTCATTTACTGTATGTCGGGTTCTGTTTCCATACTTGGGAAATTTTCTGCTATTATTTCTGCACATATTCCTTTTATGTCGTTTGCGCTGACTCTTGCTGTTTCATTGACTCCTATTAGTCATACATTATTCCTCTTTTCCTCGTCTTGTAGCTGTTGAATTGATTTTTCTGGTTCCTTGCTGATTTTAAGAGATCCTTTCTTTCATTATCGCTAGATGCCATGCTGTCTTCAAAACCTGAAATTCTACCTTCAGATTCCTTCAAGCAGTTTTGGAAGGTTTCAGTCGAGGCTTTGACTTCATGGCAGTCTCTTTGAATCTGGTTCATGTGTTCTAAGTCATTTCTACATTTTTCATTTAATATTTCCATCTATTGCCTATGTTCTTCTATTTTCTTATATGTTTCTTCTTCAGATGTGCTGAGCAGTTCTTTCATTATTATTGTCATTTCATTTTTTGCCTGAGAGATTATTTCTGATCTGAGCTCTTCTGTGGCCTGATGAAGTTGTTTCTTACTTCCATTGCAATCATTTCAGCAATTTCAGATGTGTGTTTATGAAGTTCTCCTAAGTCGATGTCTCCTGGACTTGTTCTGAGTGGGGTGGATTTCTGAGATTGTGTTTTAGTCCTTCATCTTGTCATGTTTGATACCAGATACAGCAAGCTCAGTCTCTCTCTTCCCTGGCAGCTCGGCAAAGGCCTCTAATGTCCCTAGTTTTCCTGGTGGTCAGGCTTGCCGCTCAGTGTCCATTGAGATGCACTGCTTAGTCTGGAGTTTTCCAGCAAATGGTGAAGTATATCTAGCACTCCCAGGTCACAGCTGTGGACGGTGTTGCCAGGTGATGACAGTCTGTCTAATCCAGCATTCCCTTGCTGTTCAGGGCATGCATATGACCCAGCATCTGGTTGCCCTCGTGGTGCAATCCTGGACCAGTGGACCTGGGTCCCCAGGCAGTTAAGGGTACAGGCAAACCCAGACACAAACTTCAGGGTCAACAGTTTGTGGACCACCTGATTCTGTGTGTCCAAGCAGTTCAGGACATGCACAGGAGCTAGACAAGGGCCACACCGACAGAGATCACAGACTGCCCCTGTCTGTGACCTCCAGGAGGTCAGGGCACAAGCAAAGCCCAAACCCAACCCACAGTGTCAGCAGCTCATGGAGTGCCTGGTCCAGTCCCTCACTGGGCACTGGACATGGGCAGAGAGGGCCCACATGTGAACTGTGGTGAGAGCAGTTTGCAGGCCTTCGGAGTGAGGAACTCCTGTCTGCACCAGGCACGCAGAGGTTGGAGGCTCAGACTGTAATGGTGGCGGGGTCGTCTGTCGCCCACTCTGCCCCCAGGAAATAGATGGGAAGTACCTGGTTCTTTTCATGTTGTTTGACTGGGAACCATGCTTTTAGCGGATCGCAACTCACCTGAATCTGTGTCTCCAGTCAGTTCAGGATGCGCAGAGGAGCCAGACATGGGCTGCACCAACAGTGATCACAGACTGCCCCTGTCTGTGACCTCCAGGTGGTCAGGGCACAAGCAAAGCCCAAACCTGAACCATGATTTCAGCTGCTCTTGGAGCGCCTGCTCCAGGAGCTCACTGGGTGCTGGGCATGCACAGAGAGGGCCCACATGCAAACCCCATTGAGAGCAGTTTGCTGGCCTTCTCAGTGAGGATCTACGGTCTGCACTGGGCACATGGAGGGCGGAGACTCGGAATGTAATGGCAGAGCATACATATTTATGATTGTTATCTCTACCTTTTGAATTTTCCCCTAACAAGTATGTAATGACCTTCTTTATCTCTTTTAATCATTCTTGGTTTTAAGTTCACATTGTCTGCAAACAGAATAGCTACTGTTGCAGTTTTGGGTTCCTGTAACTTGGAGACTTGTTTTCCATCTTTTGACTTTCAGTCTATGAATTTCCTTTGGAGGTAATTGTGTTTCTTGTACACAGCATATTGTGGATTTTGTATCTTGATCCACTCTGCCAACCTACTTCTTTTGATTGGTGAATTGAGTTCATTTACATTAATGGTTATAGCTATGTATTGGTTTATATTTATCACATTATTTTTTTGGCTATTGGTTCCATAATTTTTCCCTCTGTTTAACTGCATGCTCTGCTTGAAGGTTCCTTTCTATTGTTGTCCTGGAGATTGTGGTCATTTTTAACTCTTTCTAGAATATCTTTTAGTATTCTTTGTAGGGTTAGCTTGGCACTCATGGATTTCTTTGGTTGTTCTTTGTCATGGATATATTTTATTTCTCCACTAATTTTGAAGATATTTTTGCATGTACATCAATCTGGGGTGGCAACTGTTTTTTTTCAGGTCCTGAAATACTTCACTCCAAGCTCTTCTTGACTTGATGGTTTGTGTTGATAAATTTGCCATGATTCTGATGGGCTTTCCTTTATAGGTGATCTGTTCCTTTTCTCTAACAGCTTTTAACACAATGTCCTTGTGTTGAATTTCTGGGATCTTGATAATTATATGTCTAGGTGTAAATTTATTTTGTTATGGCTAATTGGAGTTGTATATACCTTGCTCAACTTTATGTCAGATTTTATTTCCATGCTTGGGAAATTTTCTGCTATTACTTCTGCACATAGTCTTTTTATGTCATTTCTGTTGACTCCTACACTTTCATTAACACCTATTAGTCTTACATTGTGTTTCTTTGCTGCATCTTGTAACTATTGAATATTTATTTCCTGAGTCCTTGTTATTTTTAAGAGATCTTTCCTTTCGTGATTATAAGCTGCAATGTTGTCTTGAAGTTTTGCAAGTGTATCTTCTGCTTCATTCGAGTGGTTTTGCCAGCTTTTGATGGAATTTTTAATTTCCTGGATATCACTTTGAATCTGTTTCATGCATTCTAATTCTTTCCTATATTGTTGATTCAAGGTTTCCATTGTTTTTCTATGCTTCTCTATTTTTTAATCAATGTCTTCTTTAGATATGTCAAGCAATTCTTTCATTATTGTTGTCATTTCTTTTTTCACCTGAGAGATTATTTCTAATATGATTTCTTCTACGGACTAATGGAGTTGTTTCTTACTTTAGTTGCTATCATTTCAGAAATTTCAGGTGCATGACTTCTGAATTCTCCTATGTTAATGTATCCTGGACTTGTTCTGGATCACGTGGAGTTCTGAGATTGCATTTTGATCATTTGTCTTGTCATTTTTGATGCAGGAGGTGGAGCACCAAGCCTCACCCATCCAGGGCAGCTCATGGAAGCTTGCTGTGTTCCCTGGGTGTTAGACTCATTCTGGCTTTTCTCAGGGGTCAGCACATCCCATGATGGCAGCAGCAGGTGGGGCACTGAGTCCAGCCTCTCCCAGCAGCCCATGAAGTGCACCTGGCTTGCTTGGATGGTCAAAGATGTCCCAGGATGGTGCCAGGAGGCAAGGTGCTGGGTCCAGCCTCTCCCTATATACTGATCTTGCATCCTGAAATTATTTATTAGCTATATAGAGTTTTGTTTGTGGGTTTTGTTTTCACTGGGTTTCTCAGTGGATTCTTTAGTTTCTTATATGTAAGATTATATCATCTGCTAACAGTGACAGTTTTAGTTTTTCTTTCTGATCTAGACATTTTTCATTTCTTTTTCCTGCTTCATTACCTTTGATAGAATTTCTCTATAATACTGAATAGAAATGGTGAATGTATTTATCCTTGTCTTGTTCTTGATGTTACAGGAAAATCTTTTGGTCTCTTACCATTAAGTATGAGGTAAGTTGTGAGGTTTTCATAGATGCCCTTTTTCATGTCAAGGTAGTTTCCTTTCATATTTGGTTTTAGTAATTTATTTTCTTTTTAACCATAAAAAGTCATCTGATTTTGTCAAATGCCTTTTCTATATCTACTGAAATGACTACGTTGTTTTTGAAAAAATTTTATATTTCTGGGAGAAAATCTACTTACTTGTGGTGTACAATCCTTTTAATATTCAGCTGAATGTATTTGATTCCACTCTCCTGAGAGAAGCAAGCCATAAAACCTAGCTGAAATACTGAAATAGGCCAAAAACCTTTGTTTAGTGGTGACCTCCCTATACTAAGAAAGAAATGTCCTTATCTCTGAAGACACAAGCATAGTGAAGAAGCTGAGCAAACAGACCTTGCTCAGTTCCCCCATTTATTACTATTAGATTATATCTTTTCATGTTCTAATCATACTTCTGCATGAGTGTCCACTCTTCGCCAAACCAAATCATAAAAAAGCACAGATCTATTTCTTTGGGTCTTCATTTCTGAAGACTCATGTGTCACTTAAGACATATTAAATAACTTCATTATGCTTTTCTTTAGTTATTCTTTTAAATAAAGGTCTTAGCTATGAACCTAATGGTAGATGAAAACAGAAACTTTTCTCCCTTACAATAGTTTGTATGTCTAGGAATTTAGTTATTTCATCCAGTTTATCTAATTTATTTGCACACAATTATTTACAGGTATTCTTTTATAATTATTTGGATTTCCATAAATTCAGTAAGAATATCTCCACTTTCATTTTTTTTTTTTTTTTTTTTTGGTTTTTCTCCGGTACCAGGAACCGAACTCACGACCTTGCGCTTGCCAGGCAGGCGCTTTTGCCGCTGAGCT
>NW_004955516.1:5263021-5276455 GCF_000276665.1 Chinchilla lanigera | reverse complement strand
TTTTTTTTGGTTTTTCTCCGGTACCAGGAACCGAACTCACGACCTTGCGCTTGCCAGGCAGGCGCTTTTGCCGCTGAGCTAAATCCCCAGCCCCTCCACTTTCATTTTTGACTTTAGTAATTTATGTCTTTTTTCTTGGTCAGTCTAGTTAAGGATTATCAATTCTGTCCATCTTTTTAAAGAATGATTGTTTTATTTAGTTTGTTTTCTCTATTGTTTTTCTATTCTGTACATTTACATCCACTCTAATCTTATTATTTCCTTTCTTTTTCCTGTAACTCATATTTTCTTGCTTTTTTTTGCATGCTTCATTTTTTTCTTCCTAAGAAAAATGAACATTTTGAATTTTATAATCTCTAAACTCCAGAAATTAGATTGTCTACCTTCTGGTGAGTTATACTTGTGGCTTGTTTAGTAACTTATCATATGAACTGATTTATTAAAGTCTATATGCTCTATTATGTGTGACCACCAAAGTCTGTTCTATTTGCTGAGTGGTCAGCTAGTGACTGGAAAAAGATTTCCCTGATCTCCCCCATAAAAAATATCTCATATTTTGCACAGTTGTTCAGCATAGTTGGAAAAGGTGTGTGTGTATTTTTATCATTCATCCACGAAATTTATAACTGTCCCTTACCTTCATTTAAGATTAACCAGTGGTAAGTGTTTATAGTTTTCTCAAATCTGTCCTGAACATATGCAGAATCCTGGTGTTATGGTTGATACATTGTGTCAACTTGGGGAGTCTAGAGGTTTGGCTAAGTGACTCAGCAGGAGGCCAGGGTGCTTACTTTATATACATCCTGATCCTGTGAAAGAGGAGGGCATGGAGATTATGTGAGAGCTGCATGCCCCTTAAGTGGGGGTAGCCTGTTTACAATGTAAGGCAGGGAAAGAAGCTGCTTGACGCCATTCTGCATGTTTGCTCTGCCTGCTTTGCTGTTTGGCTGCCATTCCCTCTTTTGCTCTTGTTGCTTTGCTCTCTTCTGCCTCAGAGCCAGCCAAGTATGGACTGAAACCTCCACAAACTGTAAGCTAAATAAACCTTTCCTTCCTTAATTTTGGGCATTGGGTATTTTGTCTCAGCAAGGAGAGAAAAGTAACCAAGACACCTGGTGTACATGGATCTTTCTTTCTTTTCTTTCTTTCTTTCTTTCTTTCTTTCTTTCTTTCTTTCTTTCTTTCCTTTCTTTCTTCTTTTTTTTCTGTCTTCCTTTTTTCTTTGTTCCCAGTACTAAACACTGAAACCAGGGCCTTTGCATCAAGCCACATAACCCAGCCTTTTTTTCTATAGTTTATTTTGAGGTAGGATCTCACTAAGTTGCTCAGCTAAACTCAGACTTGTAATCCTTTTATATCAGCATCTCAGTATGCTGGGATAACAGGCATGTGCCACCACTCTGGTTTGGGACTTTCTAAAATCCCAAAAACATAGTTGATCTTTCCAATGCCCTTCTTCCTCAGAAAACTTCCCCAATTTTTCCACTCATGATTTTTGCTTTGTCACTTGCCCCAAATATTATCCATCGTCATTGATTTTCTGCCTTTTGGCTAAGATGAAGTATAGTGTATTTTCTTATCCATTGTCTCAGGTGGCAGAGACTAAAGCATTTATCTGTAAATGATTTAAATAAGTCCCAAGTAAAAACTTCAGCATGTGGCAATTCTAGTCAGGCAAGATTAAAACAAATCTTTTTAGTAGGTCTCCTAGTGAACCATCTGAGATGCTAACTAAAGATAATCTGCAGATGAGACCCAATCTTTTCCCTCCTGTACTGATCCCAGGAATACAAGCTGTTAAGTAGTTTTCATTCTACCACTAAGAAAAGGGGGTAGGTTAAAGTAACACAGAGCTTGCCATTCTTCCCAAGACTCAATAATTTTCCTTGAATAAGGACTTACTGGGTTTCTGCAAGCTTTGGCTTAGTTATCAACATTCTGAAAAGGTTTTTCCAGAATTTTATTTTTGTTTTTGTTCTGAGAGACAGATTTTTTTCTTTTGGCTGACCCTACTCCTCCATAGAAAAATCCAGTAAATAAAATTATGCATGCTTCTTGTAGAAATGTAAATTTAATATAATATGTATATATTAACAGGAAGTGAAAAAATTTAATCTCAATTTACAGGTATAATTATTCTCAATAGTTTGTCTATCCTTTCTATTTCATATGTGTGTGTGGTATGTGTGTATAAATATATATATTTATATATATATAATATCATATATAATATATTATATACAATATAATATATAATATTACAATATACAATAATATGTAATATAATATAATTATAAATACATAATATATTATATAATATTATGTTATATATAATAAGTAATATATATAATATTATAATTTTAAAGTGTGAGAATGAAGAGAATTTATGGCATTCAAATCGACATAAACTTCTTTCGAAGAAGTACATTCCAGCTGGGTGTGGGGTGCATGCCTGTAATCCCAGCACTCGGGTGGCTGAGGCAAGAGTATCGTGAGTTCAAGACCAGCCTGGGCTACCAAGTGAGCTCAAGGCCAGCCTGAACTTGTCTCAAAAAGAAAAAATAAAGAAGTATATTCCATCTCTAGGTTTTCTTGAGACCAATATATTTTCCTTAGATTTAGTTTTCATTTTGCCAAGCAGAGCAGCAAAATTCTTATTTCTGTTTATATATTTGCTAATATATTATGTCACAGAATTTAATATTAGACTATATTGAAAATTCGAGAGAATCTCTTGTGTGTGTGTGTGTGTGTGTGTGTGTATGTGTGTGTGGTGGGATATAGGTGGAGGATAGTGAAAGTATATTAACATTTTGTTAAAGATTATGTAAATTGAAGTTAACAATAAAATACAGAGATGATAATAAACTAAAAGCAAAATATACCTGAAAAAACAAATTTAAAGAAAGTCTAGAAGATAGAGAATGTAAACAAGATTGGAGAAAAATATGCCAACATATAAATTCTCATACTAAATATGGACAAATTTATTTTCTTAAAAAATGAATGGAAATCTTCTCAACAAGAGAAAAGGGAAGATTTTTTAATCCTTTGTCACGTGAAGTCTTGTTTCTTGAATGTTTATCACTTTATAATACATTGTACAAATTCATTTATTAAAACACTGAATCCTCCATAACTACATATACCAAAATAAACTCAAAATGGATTTTTTACAAAAAGCAAAAGCAAGAAAAGATATTAAAATTAAAATGTATCTTTTAAATCTTCAAGTGGTAAAGACATAAATGGAAAAATGGAAAAAATGACTGATCATATGAAAATTAAATTTCCATGCCCTTGCCTCAAGAAAACTTGGAAGAAGTATTTTATATTTCATATAACATATAATGGATTAATATCAAGAACATGTAAAGATATTCTGTAAAATAAAATGAAAAATGCAATCAACACAAAAGTAAAACATAAAGGAAAAGTACTAGATATTGTAGTAATACACTGTGAATCACACAAAAATAAATTGAAGAGTGAAATATTACCTTTACATCAAGTAAGATTTAAGTATTTATAATAGCACATATTTGGAAAGGCAAGCTTTCTTTTTTTCTTTATTTTCAAGAGTAAAGGAAGAATAACATAGTAACGGGGGATTTACCGAATTACAGACAAAGTGGTAGGACATTATCAATGGTTGTTATTTTACCTATTGGTATCTTCAAGATAGTTTCTCAAGAAAATGAATAGACGAATAATGGTGAGTTGCAGATAAAAATGGTAGGAAATTATCAATGTTGTTGTACTATACTTTGGTTTCTTCAAAGTGGTTTCTACGGAAAACAAACAGAGCTCTACATGAGTGATCAATTAAATAATATTTGACTATTCTCAATGGTTGTTGAAAACACATAGCAATAAACATACATCCATTTACGAAATAGCATAGAAACAGTACAAACATTACAGAGTTATAGACAGATTCATAGGAAATTATCAGTGGCTGCTGTAATACATGTTGGTGTCTTCAAAGTGGTTTCTCAGGAAAACAAAGATATGCAAGAAAGATCTAGCGGGTAGTTACAGTCTAAGGGTTGTGAAAAATAGTGGATTACCTCCTCATCAATGTCTCCTTTCACTGAGGTGTGACAGCTGGAAGGAAGGCCAGGATTGAAAAGAAGGATCAAGAGGCTAGCACCAGTGTCCAGCAATATGCTGGTTACTTTTTCCTCTATAGTCATGATTACTTGGGGCTCCTCCTTGGAGATAACGGTCTGGCCAGAGGGAGAAGGCAGAGTATGCCCTGGGCCCCTTCATTCCTGTTTGACCAGCTGGTAGGATGGGTCTGAGCTATGGGGCCTTCACCTCAGAGGGCAATCTGACCTCTAGTGTTCACCTTTACAGTCAGGGCATGGCCCAGGGGCCTTCTTAGAGCAATCCCTCTTGAGGTGGCCTGGCTTTTGACAGCGGTAGCAGATGAATGTACTCGATGAGTTCTTCTTGGGGACCCGAGAATCAGACTTAGGGTCTGTTTCTCTTAGTGCTGCAACAAAGGCAGCTGTTTTTTCTTGGTCTCTTTGTTTTCTCTCCTTGGCCTCCTCCTCGTCAAGGCTATAAAATACAAGCTTTCTTATACACTACCAGTGGTTGTATGAATTGACAAACTCATTTTGAAGGACAAGTTAGCAGTTTTTAATCACATTTAGATGAGTACTGATATCTATCCATGTGGAAAAACTCAACACACAAGAGCAGAGACATATAGATGGGGGTTATAATAATTATTTTATAATAATTATTAAAAATTAGCAACAATCTAAATGAACATCAATGAAAATAATCAAAGTATAAAGCATTCATGCCTTTGAGTATATGCAGCAGCTAAAAACAATGAAGCAGATCTGTTTCTACTGACAAAGCTTACAAGACATATTGCTAATGAAGAAACTAGTAGAAAATGACTCAAATAACTATGCCCCTAAATTATATATCTAGGGGCTGGGGATTTAGCTCAGCGGCAAAGCGCCTGCCTGGCAAGCGCAAGGTCATGAGTTCGGTTCCCGGTACCGGAGAAAAACCAAAAAAAAAAAAAAAAAAAAATTATATATCTGAATTTCATATATGCAAATGACTTGAATTGACTGGTAATATAAAAGAATGCCCACAAAACTGTTCAAAGTGGTTATTCCTGCAGAATGTAGTCACAATAAAGAGTTTGCTCCATTTACTTCCACATTTTAATTTTTTGAATGATATTCATTATATTTTTGTATATTAAAATTAAAAAATCCAAATCTAACTATATTCTATCGTTAGTCTAATAGTTGTATATTACTATGTACTGCAAACATGTAAAATAAAAAATTCAAGCTACAATCTAAGTAGATGCTCAGTAAAACTTCATTTTCTCATATATTTTCATCATTGGTAATTTTTTCAGTTTAGAGTATATGAATGAGATATTGAAACAAATAAAAAGAGAAGAATTTAAAACATCATTTAAAATAATTCATATATTTAATAGTGTGCAACTATTCCTAATGTTGCTGTACAAATTATGGCTTTCATGTACAAATTGTTATAATTTATATTTTCTGTCATAGAACTAAGACTGAGTAAGCTTGGATTCCATTGTGTGGAGTGATGTGCTAATTCTGGCAAATTCTTCATTTCCTCAGTTGTTATGCTGTCATTTAGAAAGCATGGACTAGATGATCTCTAACATCTAACAGTCTAATTCTATGACAGTGTCAAAATCAAATGAATTGTAGTTGAAGGTGTTTATTATGATTTTCACAATAGAGTATGCACTCCCAGGAACCTTGCAAATTCAAATATTTTGCATTCTTTTCATGACCAGACTGGTCAGAACATATTTCCATATTTGAGAGAGCAACTTTCACCTTGATATAATGACCCTCATCAAAGAAGTCTTAGAAATGGTTTCCTCAGAATAAGATTCTGATAGTATAAGAAACAAAATATGGCTCACACACCAGACAGGTTTATATTATGTAGAGGATGTTGAAAAAGGTTTTGAGGTGTCTGAGCCTCATTATTGACCTCTGTAAGGTAACACTAATACTAACTACCATTATATTCCTCAAGTTAGAGTAATAGCTACTATTTACTAAGCCCATACTATATGACTAGCTAACATGTTAGTATTATCCCTTACTTACTATGGACTGATCAGGCCCGCAATCTCCCAAATGAGTGTATGGTGATGGCTGAAATGAAAGAGTCAAGTGGTATGATTTTAGGGCTCCAGGAGAATCAAAACTCTCTAACAGAATTCCAGATTCTCTGGGGGCTGAGACAAAAAACTTCTCTGGGCCGGACCATTCAAGGACCTTGGAAGTCCTCTCAAGGATTTCGCCAAGTAATAAATTATGTTCATTTAGGAGAACTATGTTATCTTCAGGAATGCCTTCACTACAGGAGTGAGATGCCTACAGTTAAAGTCTTTATCTAGTTAGTTGAATTCGGAGCCAGGTGTTCTTAGCTGTGGCCTTGTCTTGTCCTTTGAGGCATCATGGCATCACAGGTCACTACAGGCCCCAGCTGGGACCAGTAACTCAGAGGTTCACTTAGGATAAGTCCACTGCCCATCTCTAGAAAAGGGGCCTAGGCCTTGGACAGACTCACAAATAAACATGAAAAGCCTATTGGTTAATTTAAATCTTGCTCAGATCCACTTTGTGGTGGTCTCCATCAACTGGCAAAGTATCAAACACTTTGTATAATATCTAATTTAATTCTTTAAATAAATCTTAGCTGCAGAGGAAAGCCAAGATGATACTGTGTGACTCATTCATTGTAAGAGAATGTTGATCTACTCAGTATAGGTTTCTTAGAGATGATGCAAGACTTCATTTTTGCTTTCATGGAGTTTTCTGTGAGGTCTGAATACAGAGTTTATTGCAGTGTATCAATGCTAGAAGCATAATGATGTCTCTTTAGTGCCAAATAGTGTTTCATCAAGGCTAATCTTATTCTTCTTGTTTTCTTCTAGAAACTCCCAATTACAAGAGTCACTATGAGTAGTAGGGAAATGAGTATCAGGTTATGTCCTTGCTTTTTTTTATACCTTTGCTGATTAGTGTATAGTACACTGTCATTCCTCTCTCTATTTGCACTGATTCTACATGCTATGGCCACTTTATATTTGTCAGACAGCTTTTCAGGTGGATATTCTTCTCTTTCTTCCTCTTTTACATTAGCCCCTTCAGGGATCTTGATTATGGATAGATTAATTAATATACAGAAGAGACTCTCTTGTACAATGCTTACAAAACTGTATGGAATTTCTAATAGTATCACAGTTAAGATGTAAATGCAATGCAATTCTGAATAAAAAAGTCTATAATAATTTTAAAATTTGAATGAGGCAAACTAATTCTCAAATATCTAGATGGTAAAGTACATCAGTTCAGCCAAGAAATTTTTTTTAAAACAATGATGAGGAAAAAGACTAATGGAAATGCATGAGTTGTAATTTGGACTGAAATTTTAGGAGGGAGCCTTTGTGAGTTAGACACATGTTAGCAATCATACTCTAATTATAATTATACCAGTTTTCATTCGAGTAGCTACAATTAAGTCATTGTTTGCAACATTTTCTTTGCATATGATAGATGGGAATGCCTTATATTTTCTTCAAGTAAGGCATTAGAATTGAGACATAGTCTATTGGCTGCCCACTCAAAAAATATTACTCTTTCTTCCTGCATAAGGAAACCCTGCTTTGAGTAGCAATACCCCCTCACTCTAGAAGCAGCAGCAAGCTTCAAAATGAAAGATATCCAGCTGCTAACAAGAGAATAAAAAGGTCCTTGGAACAACATTAAACTGCCAGGCCACTTCTGAGACCACCCACTTCAGGGCTTTTCATTAAATAAACAACATCATATTGGTGCTTTAAGCCATTTAGCCAAATTATCTGCTACTTGGAGCTAAAAACGTTTCTAATGAATACAGGTGATATGTGTGTGGGCAGGGGGAACAAATCTGAAAATAGGCATTGAAAAATATTCTTTTTGAATGGGAAAGTAAATATCCAAGTCTCCCTTGATCATCATGGTAGAAATACTGCTTTTATTCAAAAATTCTGGAAATTCCAAAAACACCTATGGAGATAAAATAGAGAGACTCAATAGGTTCATTGCAGGATTGGAAACAAAATTTCTCAACTACACATTGAATTTCCTATTTTCTTCTTCAAAATGAATTTAATATTGTGAAATGACCAAAAGTTCCTTTTGAATACTTGCATGGCTCTATTCAACCGGTTTTTAGAATAAAAATACATACACACACACATCCCACACACACTTTGATGTTTAATGAATCTTCACAATAATATACCCCTTTATAATTAAGACCCAAAACTAAATGTAGAATATTTTTATTGTTTGAGAAAGTGTGTTTTGTATATGTGCCAACTCCCTAAAATGAACATAAATTATGTACTGAATATATATACTAATAAAAATTTAAAATTTAAAAAAGAACAAGATGAAAAATCAAAACAGAGATCACCATTGATCTGATTTTTTTCACCACAGACTAGTTTAAATTGTTATAGAATATAAATAGAATAATATATATTTTTAGTGTTTGGGAATTTTTTGCTCAATATATCTATGATCCATCTACATAGTCCATTTACTATTGATTCATTCACTTTTATTGCTGAATAATATACCATCATATAGGTGTACCATAGCATGTTCAACCATCCTTATATTGAAAGATATTCAGGTTGTTTTTCAGTGCCAGTGGTAAAGAATAAATATGCTATGAGCTTTAAATTTTAATTTTTAAATTGACAAAATTTATATATACTTATCATGTATCCAATGATGCTTTAAAATATATATGCATCATGTAATGGCTCAGGTAAGGTAATTAACATATGCATTATTTATTCTTTTAGCAATTTAAAAATATGTTGTTATTATTTATACCCACCATGTTGCACAATACATTTTTTGAACTTATTCCTCCTAACTGAAATTTTGTGTTAGGTGGAAGGGCCACCTAACCTGTGAGGTCTGAATACAGAGTTTCCATTGACCACTGTCTCCACACAAAACATACACACCCAGTACATAGTAAACACCCTCGTATTCTCTACTTCCATGATTTCAACTTTTTTAGACTGTACAAGTGAGAACAGGTGTTCTATCTTTCTGTGCCTGGCTTACTCCACTTAATATAATGTCCTCTAAGCTCAGTCATGTCGTTGCAGGTGACAAGGTTTCTTTCTTTAAGGCTGGAAAGCATTCTGTTGTGTATACATACACCACATACTCTTTATCCATTCATCTGTTAAGGACACTTAGGTTGCTTCCACGTGTTGGCAACTGTGAATGCTGCATTGAACATGGGAATGCAGATATCTCTTTGTTATGGTTTAAATAAAAGTGCCTCTCAGAGACTCACATACTGAGGACTTGATCCCCTATGTGGCAATATTTGGAGATGGTGCCTAGAGAGGTGATTGGATCATAAGGGCACTAACTTTAGTGGAATAATCCATGGAGGACTTCATAGCTCAGTATGTTTGTTGGGAGGTAAGGGCTAATGGCATGAGGTGGGTCACTAGCGGCATGGCTTTGAAGTACATAACCTGTCCTGGCCCTTTGCCTTCTGACTTTCTTGTTCTTATTCTGCTTCCTGGCTCCATGACCTCTCACCATGCCCTTCCAACATTTTTCTGCTTTGGAGGCGTAGACAAAAGTGCTGAAACCAAGAGCCAAAAATACATCTTTTCTTCTTTGTGAACGTCAGGTATTTTGTCCCAGCAATGGAAAGCTGACTAATGGACTCTTCAACATTCTGATTTAATTCTCTTTGGATATATACCCACTAGTGAATTTCAGGATCATATGGCAGTTCTATTTTTAACTTTTTGAGAACTTCCATACTATTTTTCATAGTAATTATACTAATTTACATTTCTACCAATGTATGTAAGGATTCCTTTTCTCCATATCAGTGTCAGCACAGATTGTCTTACATCTTGATAATAGACATTCTAGTGGGCAAGAGATGTTATCTCATTGTGGTTTTAATTTGCATTTTTTGAGAATAATATTGAAATTTTTTTCATTTACTCATTGACCATTTTTATGTCTTCTTTTGAGAAATGTCTATTCAAATTCTCCATCCATTTATTTTTAGACAGGGTCTTGGCATGTAGTCCAGGTTGGCCTTGAGCTCAATATATAGCCCAGGCTGACCTCAAACTAGTGGTGATTCTCCTGCATCAGCCTCCCAAGTTCTGGGATTATAGGCATGTGTCACCATGCCCAGCTCTCTGTCCATTTTCCGTAGAATGGGAGAAAATATTTGCAAACCATAAATCTGGATTGTCTTTGTTGATTAATCCCTTGACTGTGTAGAAGTTTTTATTTTGATATAATCCCATTTGTCTATTTTTATTTTGTTGATTGGGCTTTTAGAGTCACATCCAAAAACTTATTTCTCAGAGTAATGTCATGGAGTTTCCCCCCTCCTCTTTTCTACTAGTGGTTTTATAGTTTTAGGTCTTGCATTTAATTCTTTATTTAACTTTATGTTGATTTGTGTATATGGTATGAGATAAGAGGCTAAGTTTATTTTTCCATTTGCTCATCACTATTTATTTCAAACACTCTCCCTATTGTTTATTCATGACCCTTTTGTTGAAAAAAAATTGAACATAAAAGTGTGAGTTTATATATGGGCTCTCTCCCATCCCATTCACTTATATGGCTACTTTTCCTGTACCACACTGTGGGATTTTTTTTTCTTTTTTTTTTTTGTAATAGGAATTTGAACCAGGGCCTTGTGCACATTAGGCAAGTATGCCACCAACTGAGCTACATCTCCAGCCTTTTCTTTTTTATTACTATAACTTTGTAACATATTTGAACTCAGATAATATACTAGTTGCCTCCAGCATTGTTATTTTTGTTCAAGATCATATTGGCCATAGTGAAAATAATTGTACAAATTATTCTTGTGAACATAAATTTTCATTTCTTTTGGGTAAATATCTAGAAATAGTCTTGCTGAGGCATATAGTAGATGTAGCTTTAACCATAAAATAAATTGGCAAATAGTTCTTCAAAGTAGCTAAATCATTCCATACTTCTATCAACAGTTTATGAGAATTTTTTTACTTTATATCCTCACCAACACTTGTATTATTTGTGCTTTGGGTTTTAGATATTCTAGTAGGTATGAAATGCTCTCTTGTTTTAATATTAATTTGCAATTTCCCTGAAGATTGATAGTATTGAGTGTATTTTATGTGCTTCTTAGCCATTCTCACATATTCTTTTATGTTAGATGACTGAAGAATACAGTGAATGTTTATATTTCTAAACTATTCATTACAGTAGAAGATACATTGCCATTAACCCCCCCCAAAAAATAATCCTTCCCTTCACTTTAAACACACTTATCTCACCATTCCTGCCACTTTCTGAAGTAATTCTGCAGTCCTTTTTGTAAGTGTTGACCTTTTACTGCTGTCTTGAGGTCCTGAATCGATTCAAAACATTTACTTTGCAAGGTATTTTTGACTTGGGGGAGACCCAGCAATTGCAGTGCCAGATTCAGTGAGTAAGGTGGATGAGGGTAAATGGTAACATTCTAATTTGATGGAAAGTGTTGTGAACGGATGATCAATATGGGGTAATCAAAAGATACAATGAATATTTAAATTAAAAATGTATTGCAGTAAAACACTCATTGTCATTAATCCCTCTTAAAATAGTCTCCATTCTTTTGAAGATAGTTAGCCCATAATTCTTGGCAATATGTCCTTGATTTTAAAAAGTTTTTTAAAAATTTAAACATACACTGTATTTTGAATACCTCTGTATATGTCTGAATCTTTTGCTTCTTTTTTATTGGAGTGCCATCTTTTTTATCACTGATTTGCAGGATTTCTTTATATAGTTTGGATATGAGTCCAATGTCATAGTTAAATATAGATATTGATATTTTTCTCATTTGGTGGTATCAAGCCTGAATCTTCAAAAGATGTTAGTAGCATTAGGTAACAAAGCTAATACTTTTACTCTTTCTAAGTTTTGCAGAAAAAGTAAGTTTTAGTACAGAGAGGGACCACTATTTAGTTCCTACATATCCAAGGATTATCATGAGTTACTTGGAAGTAAAACTTATTTGGAAAAGTAACTTTCCTATGTCTCAGCTTCTCATCTATAATCTATTTTTAATGGTTTTTCTTTAAGTTTTACCACTGATTTTATTTCAAAATGTAGTAGAGAAGCTTTGGGCTAGGGAATCGTTATATTGGTATTTACATTAGAAGGCATAGACCAATGGTCCCCAATCCCTGACTCATAGACCGGTACTGGTCCATGGCTTCATAGAAAAAGGGCTGCACAGCAGGAGGTGAGCAGTGGGTGAGTAAGCAAACTTCATCTGTATTTACAGTGGCTGCCATTGCTCACACTCCCTCTTGAGCTCTGCCTCCTGTCAGGTTTGTGGCAAATGTACATTCTCATAGAAGCCCAAACCCAACTGTGATCTGCGTATGTGAGGAATCTAGGCTGTAGGCTCCTTATGATTATGTAATCCTGAAACCACCCTACCCCTAAGTCTTGGTCCATGGAAAAATTGTTTTGTATGAAACCTGTCCCTGTTGCCAAAAAATTTGGGAAATTCTGTCATCAACCACAGGTCAATAAGATGCGGCCATTCAACTTTAGTATTCAGAAAGATTTACTTTTCTTTTGGTTTTACACATTGCAAAATGAAGATTCTTTATATAATTTTACTTTTCTGAGCAAGCCCACACAGAACTCTGTTAATCAAGTTTCCAGAGACTGGTAAACTTAACCATTGTAAAATATTTTAATCTTCTGTTTTGCCCTGAGGGAGAGTAGTAATAGTGAGAAAATGAAATGGTTTTTGCTTTCATTGAGACCAGATACTAGTTGCCCCAGGGCCTATAAAGCTTGACCTACATTCACTAAAGGATGTCCCATGGGAGCACAAGTTCCCAGTAACATACACTTCTGTCTCCACTTCCATAAGAGCTGAAAGTATAGCATTCTTAACATTCCTGGATTACTTTTTGTGCTTGACAATGACCCTTGGAGGAGATGCTTGTGACAGAGTGCCTGTCCAGACAGAAATGATGATATATAAGTAGAGCCTTGAACAGAAAGACATGGTGTCTGAGGTCCACCTATTTTTGTGTGTGTGTGTGTGCTGGGAATAAAACTCAGGACCCTGCACTTGCCAGGCAGGCTTTGTGCCACTGAGCTGTATTCCTGGCCCTGCCCAATTATTTTTAATTGTAATTATTTTTTAAAAGTTTTATTAATGTGTTTGTAGTACACAATGTTTGCATTGCTTGTGTAGAGCTGGTACATGCATATAACACATCTTTCTTTTTTATTTTTAACACATCTTAATTCTGTTTGTCATTCCCTTTTTCTTCCCGCTCTCCCC
>NW_004955516.1:5162185-5262921 GCF_000276665.1 Chinchilla lanigera | reverse complement strand
ACAGGGTCTTGCTATGCAGTTCAGGCTGGCCTTGAGCTCACTTTGTAGCACAGACTGGTCTCAAACTTGCAACAATCCTCCTACCTCAGCCTCCTGGGTGCTGGGATTACACATATGCACCACCAAAGCCAGCCACTCCATCTCTTGATCCCCTTCTCATTTGAGAACGATCTATCTCCCTACTTCCTATTATCTTTTATTTTGCTCTTTATTTATACTTTAGGTTTGGCACTTGGTAAGGTTTGTGTCTAGATGTCCCCCCAAAGCCTCATACAGTCATGGGGCAGGCTTTGGGGGGACATCTAGAGTTTATGATTGATCCGTGATACAATGCTAGGATTATGGGTATGAGTGCTACACCTGCCCTAGGGCAGGGAGCCTGAATGCAATATAAGGGAAGGAAAGAGGCTTGCTCTCTGCTGCTCCTCCCTTTTTGTTCTTGTTGCTTTCGCTGTTTTCCATTGCCGTGAACTGTTGCCATCTGCTGTGTGCCACTCTGCCTTGAAGCCAGTTGAATATGGACTGAAACCTCCACAAACTGTGACCTAATTAATTCTTTCTTCCCTTAATTTTGGGCATCTTGTATTTTGTTCCAGCAATGAGAGAAAATTAACCAAGACAATACTTTTTTTTGTATACTTTATTTATACTTTGGGAAATCATGCTATACTTAGACTTCTGTGTCTGATTTATTTCACTTAACAGTATGGTCTTAAGGTGCATCCATTTTCCTACAAATGATTCAAGTTTGCCTTTCTTTATGACAGAACAGTACTCCTTGTGCTTTTACAATGTCTGTGTAGATTTAGGTCTACCCAAGAGCCAAGAGCCAGTAACCTGAAAGAAAGTGCAGAATGCCCGTCCTTTTTCCCACCCGATGCTCTATTTCTTCAATTTCTCTGAAGGCTCCAATTTACCCACTGGACCCTTCTTGGGTCCCAGGGGTCCACCTCCCTTCTTTTCTCCCTCAGGTTAATATTTTCTAGTGTCCAAATTCTGGATCTGGAAGAAGTGTGTTTGTTGTTGCTTATGACTCTGCTATTTTCTTGGAAGTCCATGTGTAAATGCCCTACTTTCTTTATCCATTCATCTGTTGTTGATAGATGTACAGGCTGCTTCCAAGATTTAGCTATTATGAATTCTGCTGCTATAGATATGGGTATTTTGGGATCCATTATTATGATCAGAGAGCCAATGGAGCAGATTTCAAAGAATGAAGACAGATGAAAATTACCATAAGCCAGTGTGGCAAGATCTATGGAGATATCATTCCTGCATTGTTCATGCTGCAGTAAGAAATAAGAAAGATATTTCACCCAAAAAAACCACTTTTTTGTTCCACCCACACCCCCCCCCTGGGGTGGAACAGCCACCAATGGATTTTAGGACCTAGGATCTTTTAAGACCTTTTTGTGTGTGTGTGTGTGCTGGGAATAGAACTCAGGTGTCCAAACCACCTTCCTAGGGAAGGAAACAGCTGGCTTATATTTTAGGCAGCACTGAAAGAAACTTCTAGCCAGGCCATTGTTGGGAATGTTAGGCCTATAGAGGAATTGAACTTAAACTTCCCCAAAAGGAGAGGATAAAGAGAAGCTGGTACTTAGACAAGAAATGATAAATGGTCCTTGACCCATATTTCCTGGACTTCATAAATCCTAGACCACATGACTGAGATCAGATTTTCTGTCAGCCTTAGCCAGATGCTTTTGTAAACAAAAGGAATCATGTTGTGTGATAGAACCAATTCTTTATTTGTTCTAGAATAATACTAAGGTGGTTACAGTTGAGATCTATTCTTTATGGAAGATGCTTTAGTTTTGGGCCACCTCTGGTCATGCATTGTCCTTAACAAGACCCAGTAGGCCATAGTCAGTGTAATTTCTCAGAGAGAAATAGCTGTGTCCCTTCTGAGGATCATTTTTCAGGTCCATGTTGATAGTATAAATACAAGATAATCATTTCAGACTGCAGATTTGGTGTTATAAAAATTATCCTGATGTGTGTTACAATGGTAAGGAAGGCTTTATTCAGGGCTATTGTGACAGATCTCTAGACTATCACAATATGACAGAGAGATTGGGCTCAACTTCAAATGTAGCAAAGATAGGTAGGGAATTATAGACACAATAATGAGGGGTGGATGCCAGGAAAATTATTAAGAGGAGACATTATGCCTAGGATGTGTAGGAAGAGATTGCTAAGCAAAATAAAAAGAATTCTTGCAGATGGCAGGCCAAAGGCTTAAACATCAAAGGTCAGGGATGAGAAACTTCATCAGATATTGAGGGAGATCAGATGTGAAGGGTGGTGATTCATTCTGTAGGGACAGGGATCCCTATGTGGGGCTACAATAGGGAAGCAGACTGGAGGAGGAAGTGAAACCTACTTAAAGCAGTTGGAGGCTGAGGATTAGCATGACTTCAAACATTAACCAAATGGGAACACTGTTCCCTGCTCATAGACACAAGCAAGGGACCTGGTCCAAAACCAAATTCTACTGCTTAAGCAGATGATGTCATCCAGGGGATGGAACTGTCCAAACCACCTTAAAATGAGCCCTACTCCACAAGAACAGCAGACTCCGAGCTCCTCCTTCCTGGAGGAGTCTGTTCTACTTCTTGCAAAAAATCTAGCTTTTGCTTTGCAACTTCTGGGGACTCTGCTCTTTTATTTCCGTACTGGATTGAGATTCAAGACCCGAGAACCAGTCAAGATTGGTGGCTGTGCCTCTGATGCGACAATTCTAAACTGATTTACTTTGCTTCTTGCTAAAACTGGACCAGGAAGGTCCAAGGATAAGACTTGGGCAAAAAGAAGCCTTTAAATGCCAAATTGGGGCATTTCAACATTATTCATATAGAATTGGAGCAAATAAGTGATGTAGTCATTTATGTTTTCCAAGATGAAACCCACATGAGGGTGGAGATGGGTTGGAATAAAAAAGTTAGGGTCAGGAGTCTTGAGAGCTGGGCCAGGTGAATGAGTGACAAGAGCTTTTTAGGTAGTGAAAGCCATAGAGAAAATGATATGGGAAAAATATTCAAAGGGTAGAATTAAGAGAAAGTTGGTGCTTTAGTCCCTTTCCTTGTCCCTGAGACAAAATACCTGACACCCACAATTTAAAGGAAGAAGATTTATTTTCCTCACAGTTCAGAAGTTTTAGGCCACATATGGCAATGTTACACACAGAAATGGCACAGCCTAAGGATTCTGGGGGGAGCTATTCATGTCAAGGAGGTCTGGAAGCAGAGAGAGAAGGGAGGACCCGGGGAGGGAAAGATACCTTTCAGGTCATACCCGCAAGGACCTGCCTCTAGCCAAGTCATGCCTCCAAACAGCAAGTCAGCTGTAGGGACTCCATTGCCCGGTCACCTGCCACAAGTCCCAAGTCTGAGGCACGAACCTCTTAGAGAACATTTTCAATTTAAACTGTAAGAGTCAGTTAGGTGAGGAAGAGATACAGAAAGTCTAAATTAAACAAGTTTATTCAAGAGAACAAAGCATTGTAGGTTTATATTTCTGCAAAAGGAAGAGGTTTGCTCCTGTGTTAGTTCAGGTCTAGTCCCACCTGTGAAGAGGGCATTTTCTACCTTGTCTGGTGGAAAACATTCTGAAAAGGCCTCTATTCTCATCTACAGAGAATGTGCTCCATTCCTATGTAGAAAACTACAGCTGGCCAGCTGTAAAGACTTCAGGTAACTGTACTCATTTCTCTGCATTTGCCTATCACAGAAGTGGTATCATACGAATTCAGGATTGATTCCTAATGCTTTTTGTTTTCCTTGGCTCTTAGATATACAAAAGCTTCAAAAATTCAGTGTGGTAGAAGCACCTACACAGATTTCTATGATTTTTAACTATAGTTTTAGTTGGAGACAGAATAACTAGAAGCGAATTATCCAATTCTCATTAAAAGACTCCATATTAGAATAACCTGTTAAATGTCCCTTAACAGTAATCATGAGAATCACAAAAGTCTTCCCTGTGCCCTAAGGCATTTCCTGGTCATTCCAGATAATGATCTCCAGTGTTGTTGTAGTTTTTCCTAAAGTAAAAGGCCTTTATCTCTTCATATAGATAACTCTAGAGTTAAACGCAGCGCATATTTATATAGACATGTTGCTAGTTGACCAGAAATGCAAATTATGACCTTCTCTAATCCATTGACCTTCTCCAGAGTTAAGTGTTAAATGTTCTGAAAGAAAATTCATCAATGAAGTGTCACTCAATCTATCCTCTGGAGAAAGGTAGATCTACTGGAGAATAGAAAAGAGAAAACTGCCAACAGAAGAAACTACTGATTCGCTAGTTCCAGTCAAATCTGCAATCTTTCATAGTTCATAAAATGTGCAGTTCAAAAAATACGAAGAAGAAATGCTTTTGACCTAATATATGTGTGGGAATCAGCAAGAATATCAAATTGACTTCTGAATCCTTTTGACCCAACTCTTTTGGTCAGTGTTCTTGTTTTATAAAATCACATCATATTCCATGCTTGTATTGCACACATCTTGCCCCTGTTCTGGAATTAGCTATTTATAAAATAAAATAAATACAATAAAATAAAGTAAAATAAAATACTTTTTAGTTCCTTTTTTAGTGGGAAATGATATTTAGAGATCACAATTTGTGGTAAAAACACTCATTGCCACTAGGTTACACATTGTTTGTATGCCTTTTGGGACAGAGATAGGAATCCCATGAACAATATAGTTTTGTACCAAATGAAATTGCCTTTTCTGTAAATAGAAATGGTAGAATATCAACAATTTCATATGGTTTAATATTTTAAGAGAAAAAAAACTCTTGAGTACATATAATTCAAATTGGTTTTATAGTTTTTAATTTGTCTAATTTTCATTTGTATCTCCTTTCTCTTTCACCAAAATCTTGTTTCCTAGAAATGTTAATATGACTAGTAATGTCCTTTATCATTTTATATGTTATAACATATCAATATCAGTATGTATTCTTATTGTCCATATAATTTTTGGAAATAGTTTCTTCAATAAATAAATTGCAAGGAAAATATACAAGAAGGGCAGAAAAGATAAATTAAAAGAGATTTGAAAAACATTGACTAAATGTAATGTAGAGTACTTATTTGGATCTTGATTTGAACAAATCAATTGAATTTTAAAAAATTAGACAATTAGGGATATTTTAAACATCAATTAGTCATTTAAAAAGGTTAAAAGTTATTATTATTTTTTTGTGTAGAATGAAAGTATTACACTTGCACTACAAAATATAGATTTCTTATCCCTTAGTATTCTGAAACATTTAACAACGAAATTATGATATCTAGAATTTACTTCAAAATAAAGCAGTGGAAAATGGGGAAAGAAAATAGGTAGGAACACTGATGTAATAAAATTGGCCAACTATTGATAATTTTGGAAACCAGGTAATAGGTATATAAAAAATTATAAGATTTTTATAGTATGTTGGAAAACACTCACAATATAATTTTTCAGAAGTTCTAGTCATAGGAACAATAATGTTAATGAGTGATATTAAAATATATATAAATTGCTTGAATAAAAATATTTCATGAAATTACTATAGACAGTTGACTTATGTAGAAATATTTTAGGCAGTCAGAGGGGGCTAGGGCTGAGTCAATATAAAATGTGCAGACATATTACAGCTGTGGCTGCAGGCACATCTGTTAGAGGCCAGGCCTCAAGAATGACCAGACCTACATGCCTCCTCAAAGGATAAGTGGTAACACCTGGTCTAATACAGTCTAGATAGACATCAGTCACCTCTGGTGGGTGACCAAGACCCCCAGACCCATCTCTTCCTGAAAAGTTCTTTGTTCTTTCTATGTGCACTTGCTATGTGACTTGCTTCCCCAATGGATCAATATTATCTAAGCAGCTGTATTTATAATCTTATCAATTGGTCATAACTTTAATCCATGTTCTACTCACCTTGTGATTTTGCTCTATAAAACTTCCTCTGTGATGTAGGCTCATTGGCAACCCACTCTGGCCCCTTCGTGTCTCTCAGGCAGCAGTTGTCTCTCCCTCAATAACATTTCCTACTCTTAACCTCCACTGTTCCTTAGGATTCATGCTTTAATTTTGAGGAACACAAACTCATGTAACTCCTAACCAGCTAGATATCCAATATCCAATATCTAGCCCACTGGGAGTCACATTTTATTTCCCCTATATAATCTGAAAGTCCTATATCAAAATTAGAGCAGAAAAATTTATACAGCATTATACTTGTACATAATTCTATTTCAAACATATACATTTGTATCTCAGTTAATGCAATGAATGTTACAGACTTCGAAAATTTCATCCACATAATAGAAATAGATATATGAATAGGTAGATGACAAATAGACAGAGATGAAGATATAGATAATGGCCTTAGAACCTTTAGGCAGAGTCATTTACTTAATACCCCCAAAGTGTTCTCTGTCAGGTATTCGCTGCTTAATATATTCAAAAGACAGTAGGTAGATGTTCATGGAGCCGTTTTGAAGCACTTAGGCGTGCTACATTACAGAGTGCTGTCTTTGCTGGTTTTCTATGGCTATGAAAGAACATCTGAGAATGGCCAATTCATAAAGAAAAAACAGCTTATTTAGCTCATGTTTCTAGAGGCTGAAAGCTCAATATTGGTTGGCCACCCCTGGCAAGGGCCTTGAGCTGCAGCATGACATGGTGGAAAACAAGAAGGGTAAGTGGTCAGGCATGGAAGAAAGACAAGCAAACGGGACTGGACTTGTTTTCCAGCAGCGCTTTCCGAAGGTAACTAATTCAGCCTGGTGAGACTATGTTAACCCCTCTTACTTACCTAATTACCTCTAAATTCCCACCACGTTTTAACACCGCTGCATCAGGGAACAAATTTCATATTGTAATGATTTGAGTTCAAAGGGGACAGACCACATCCAAATCAGAGCAGGTTAGATATGAATTTATTTGTTTATTTTAAAAATTGATAAATAAGACAACATTGTATAATATAGACATAGGTAAGAAAGAGAGAAAAAAGGAAAGAACAAAGATAATTTTGGAAAATGGATCCAGGGATGAGTTTAGTATAAAATTACGTATTACAAACTCCTAAACTCTTACTCTATGTGGGTTTTAAATTTATTTTTAAGATTTCCATTCATAAAAATGAAAAGTCAAGCTTGATCTTCTTCACAACCCATGGTGACTACAGAATAAAACTAAGCCAAATACTATACAGAAGCACAGCAATTCCTGATATAAAACTTATCCATGGCCAAAGCAAAAACAAAAACAAAACAAAACAAACCCTCAGGCTTAATTAATAAAGAGATATGCAAAGAGAAAAAGATATTCTTTTCATTTGCTGCCATTTCCTAGATTAGAAAACCAAGAGGTATTGTCTGTCCATATTACATTATGAGTCTGTTTGTTTGGAAGCAACGGAAAGCATTAATCAAATGAAACCTGGGATGATGTAACATTGTAAATAGAAATTTTGAGAAGGAAAATCTCATATTTCAAAGGAACTGGTACAAGACCTGAAAATCTGCAAAAGAGTGACTCTTCTCTGACACCGAGAAAAATTAGACTGTTTTCTTTGTTCCTAAAATATGGTTGGTTCTGACTCTTGGGCTCTCATGAAGTCTTGCAGCTGTCTCCTTTCTGCAAACCAGCTTTTCTGGCCTCACGTTTGTCATTTCTGCATAACTTTGGCTTTTACAGTTCTGATTTCGCCTCCACAACTCCTAGGTACTTGGTTTGCTATAAAAGAACAAGTAGCTAGGGGAGGGGTGGTGTGTGTGTGCGCGTGTGCGCGCGCGTCCGAGTGTGAAGGGGTGGTTTGTAGTGGAAGACGGAGCAATGGGCTGGCAACACCTTTCTATTATGCATCATCCCAAGTCATGATATGTGTTCAGAATTCTAAACTGCAACTGAAATAGGACAGAGAGTTTGTGTATAATTCAGGGAAATCAGAAACTAATATAGAGGGCTAGAATAAACAGAGGACTATGAACAGAGGCAAGAGAAATATTTCTTCTGAATTCTAGCTTGCTGGCATTGCAAACACATTTGTCAATTAAAAGAACATTTTTTGATTAAATGTCAAAAATGATAAATAGGAAATTCTTCCCACTGCCTCTATTAAGTAGCATTAGCAGTCAGGGGTGGGCAATTCAAGGTCATGAGTTCATGAGTCCTTAGCTGCAAAAAATATAAACAAAAAAAAAAAGAAAACCCAAAACCACAACTACAAAAATACCTTATTTAAGGTCAATGTATAAAAACTGATCCAAGCAGCACGGAGGGAGCCTTATCTTTTAATGAATATGCTCACCACATTGCAGAAAGAATTTCCTTTTAGTAAAGCTTAGCATCTAATTCTCTCTAACGAGTATAATTTATTTGAATTAAAAAACACTTGCATTTATAAGACCCTGAGAAAGGTGCATTTACTGCAGAATAGAGGCCAACTGTGTGATTCTGTGACATGGTACATGATCAGTATCTACTAGCTGACTAAATTAATGATAAAAATAATTTGATCATTATCAAAATAATGATCTATGTACCTGACAGCTGTTCTCTTCAGCCTGGGACCAAAGTACATGAAATAAATATTTCAACTATTAAGGATTAATTTTAAGAAAAATAAAATAAAAAGGTTAGAACTAGATCTGTGTGCTCCCTGATGGGATACAACAAAAAGTATGTCACACATTTCTGGTGAAGTCTTAGGACAAAATATTTAGCTTGAAAATAACAGACATATCGATTTTATTTCTAGTTAGCAGAAAATACAGAGGATAGAACAAATTAATCAAACCACCATAAGGAAAAAGATAGTTTCAGAAGGCGAGTCATTCTAAGGATAAGTGGCTCAGGATGTTGTAATAGAAAGAGAATGTGACAGCTGTTGTAGATTAACAGACTTCAGAGACCTCATAAATAAATGGATTATGTAATCCTCATTCAAACAAACCAGTTGTAGAAGACACGCAACAACAGGAAAATGTGAATATAGATTAATTATTACCTAATATTAAGAAATAGTTGGGGCTGGGGATTTAGCGCAGCGGCACAGCACCTGCCTGGCAAGTGCAAGGTCGTGGGTTTGATTCCTGGAAAAAAAATCAAAAATCAAAAAAAAAGAAATAGTTAATTCTATTAAATATTATAATGATATTACAATGATGTAGGAGCATGTCCTCTTTAGGGCTATAAAAGGAAGCATTTTGGAATGAAATATGAAGCCTATATCTTATTTTAAAATGACTCAATCAAAAAAAATAGTTGAAAAATGACAAAATATTAAACATTAACTCTAGGCTTTGGATATATTGGTCCATTTTACTACTTTCTCTAAGTCTGAGAGATTTCATGTAAAGCAATTTTTAAAGAATATAAATTTTCTAAGCTGCAAGTTCTAATATGAAAATTAGGATTAAATAAATAAGAAAAAGTTGGGAACAGATCAACAGAAGCTACTAGTTTCATTTTCATTGTCAATAAACCTAGAATCTTCCATATTACTGAGTAAGCTCAAAAGAACATTGCAAATAGCTTTGGGATTGTTTTCTTTCTTTTCATCAGTTTCCATTACTTTCTTTTCAAAGGGGGAAATATGCTGGATATCCATTTCATTTTCATTCAATGTATTATCTTCAGTCTCCAAAAACAGAAAGTAAAGCATGGCAGGTCCTAAAATCTTTCACAAAAGTAAATGTGCTGTGTGAACATTAAGTGTTCATTGTCATTCTGCTTATTGGAACACCTGAGTATGTCGTTGGTGGTTATATAATCTGAAAATAAGTCATCACTTTGGAGAGAAGACTGGCTGAATTTGTAGAAGTTGTGTTTAGTACTATGCAAGAAGTCTTCCTAAAACTGGAGTTTGAGGCTTTCATAATCTGTTGTTACAGCTTTCAGTTTACAGACTTTTCCTGATTACAGTTTGACACAATTACTCTCTTTTCTGTCATTGCTATCATTCAGTCAGTGTGAGTTAGAAAGGTTATTTGGGTATTGTCAAGGGGGATATTTCCTTGATATAACAGTAACCTTTAAGTACCATGTAGGCTCTTCCAGAGGAAGAGAAACAGAAAGGTTTATGAACATGATGTGAAATCACACAATTTATTATGACAATTGAGAACACACAGTGAAGAGGGTGTGGCAATTAAGGTGGAATTTCAACTTGATCGGCTTTGAGATCCACCCCAGGGATTGGTGGAGCACATTTCTAGTTTGTGTATGGGGTGGACACATTTGGCTTTAGGGGTTTATGTGTGGTCTGCACCCCTTCTGCTCTGGCACTCTTCCCCTGCTCTGCCTGCTTGTTGCTGTGAACAAAGCAGCTCTTCTGTACAATGCCCTTCCATCATGATGTTTCTGCCTTGGAGGCAGCCGATTAGGAAGTGAAACCAAAAGCCAATTAAACCTCTCCTCTTAAGTTGTGGGTATTGGGTGTAATGTCTCAGCAATTGGAAAAGTTGACTCTACAGAAGCCAAAGGAAAGGAGGTAGGTTCACACACATAGGATGGGGCCAAAGGACTGTACTGCCTGAATCCTGGGGTTGACAATACTTCTAACTTTCCCTTCTCTGTCAGTTTTCCCTGATATGAGACCAGGGATGAGGTTCAAGTAAAGAAGATCACAGACAGGGGGGCCCAAGTTATGGCATACTTGATCTGCTGGAGAGACACAAGGTCAAATGCACATGAGCACTCCTGTAGCTTACTAATGAATAGTTATTGACTTGATATGCATTTTCTGCATAGAGTACTGTATATGTGGGTCCAGAATGGAACCATACTCACCAATGGATGGTTGACTTAGGGAATGACAAAACTGTCAAGTACTTATAATTATGACTTGGTCCTTCCCTGCCTCTCAGGAGACTTGAGATTTTCCATCATGTATTATACTTATTTTCCCTTTACCATATCTTACAGGTTACTAAATCACTACACTTTAAAATTCTGCATATGTCTCTAATGTGATTTGCTTACTCATTATCTGTAGTGAACATAATCAGGAGTTTTGTTACTATAATTAAATTAGTCCCTTATTACTATTTATGCTTGATATTGCTAGTAAACCAAGTTAAGTTTATCCTATACCTGTCTCCTTACTTGTATGATAAAGTTTGGCCCAAAGCATAATCTGTACATAATGAATTTTGTCCAAGTTAATATGTCGATGAGTTGTAATCTAGGACTATACCCTTGTAACCAAGCAACTGAGTCTCAGACAATCAGAGCAGTCAAACCCTCAGCTAATCTCAGACCAAAAGCTGTCAAATTATGAACATGTAAGACAAACACCAACTGTAGCCAACCAGGTTGTTTCTGTGTGTCACTTCCTTCACTCTGGTTGTAAATGAAACCAGCACATGTAGTGGAATAGGGCAATTCCGAACCATATCTGTTCCAAAGTGCTACCCAGTTCTAGAATCTTTTTCTTATTTAATTTCTTTTATCTTACATGTATCTTTTACATGATTAATTAGTTTCAGTCCTCCTTTTTTTACTGTGGAACCCTGGTTGATGCCTGAGCCCATGTGAACATAAATACCCATATCTCTGGAGGAAGGATATTCAACCCTTTTATCAACCATCCATTTTATGCAATTCTAATGAGGTTTAATAATGTACAATGTATAAAATTAAAGCAACTAAAACAGGCCTTTGTTTTTTCATATTGATGAATAAGTAGTGAATGTAGAGGGCGTTAAATTTATCACTTTACATTAATATTTGTCATCATCACTGTCATCAGTGATGTCTTACATTGTACCAAGCTGTACTATTAAACTGCTCTGAGTTTAGCTACATTAGCTAGTGCTTAAAGTAACCAGCTAAGGTGAACTACAGAAGGTAATTATGTCACTTAACAAAAAGGATATAAACAGAGGTGGTTATGTGGCATTATCCCAGGAGCAGCATGTGCTAATTTCCCAATATTGACCAAGTCTTTACAAATAAAATCATCATTACAAAGGAAACTAACAGCTGAGTCTTACTACCTAGAGCTTTATTTTGATTCCAAGCATTCAACATAGTCAGACCATCTTGGGCAGTGGGTTTATAGCTGGATGTCCCTCCAAAGCCTCATGCTCTCAAAGGTAGGCTTTCAAAAGGTGATTGGATTATGGGGTTGGTATACATGACTTGCTGTTAGAAGGTGGAGCCTGGTTGGAAGAGGTGCGTCCCTGGGGGGTGCTGGAAAGGTGTTTTTCCCTCCAGGCTCCTCTCTTCTTGCTCTACCTTCTGGTCTCATGGTATGAGCACCTTCTCCTCAGCCATGCCTGTATGCCATGCTGCTTCTTCTCTGGAACTGGCTTACCATGGGCTGCAACATGAGCCAAAATAAACATTTTTCCCTTTCAGTTGTGAGGGTCACTTATTTTGTCCTAGGGACAAGGAAAGTGTGGAAGATAGTGGGGTATTATCTGGCCCAACATGATTTTCAGTCAGTATTACCACACGAGCTCCTGGCAGAGTATGTTCCACTGATGGTGAGACTAAATCTGTTGACTTTACAATTTTACCCTCAGTACTTTACACTATGCTAGGAACATTGTTACTATTAAAAGGGGACCTTGTTAATTAATTGATGAACCAATGAGGAAAAACAAAATAAAACCTGAGGTGGAATGTAGACTTTTCTTTCTTTTAAACACATATTGCAAGTCAACACAGTAACTAAACTATTTCATAGGCAAACGTCTAGCATTTACTTCTCCTCAGACTCAGGCTTCCTTTTCACTGCTTTCTGTGTTGAGCAGGTTCCCCTGTAGTTGTCCTAGTACCAAACAATGGCTATTTCTGTCTAGGACTAGTATCTCCTGCCATGAACTAAGAAGCAATGAGTGACAGGGATGAATCACACTTGGTGTTATAAATACAAAGGAGCTTTTGAGAGAGACTATGAGTTATACAATGGTATTCTAAGCCAAGATGGAGAAAATGTCTTGATCTCATTTTGGAATTTTATTTTTCTGAATAGATAACAAATGTCATAAAAATTCAAGAATGAAGGTATTTCAGTTTTCCACATTTGCCAGGATACATAGTATCGCTGGTCCAGGATATATATTTGATTTTTCAAAATGCCATGCTCTTCTTACATTCCCTCCTCCGTCCAAACTTGTTAGAGACTTGACTCTTCTCCTTAGCAAAAGTTCTTTCTCCTGACTCAATTTTCTCTCTTATAAATGAACTTCAGGCACCTAGATTTCCTCCAGTTTTTTAAGCTGAATTCTTGGCTGTGAGAATTGTAGAGTCCCTGTCCTTTTATTCCTTCCTCTTTCCCACCTGTAAACAGTCCATCAGAGCAGTAACTTGGGACATTGGTAGGAGTGTGACTTGATAGAATTCTTTTGGAAACTGTTCAAGAGACTCTATTACCCAGTAATTCTGCTCACAGATACATATACAGACACACAAAAATGCAAACATAAATTCACCAAAAGACATATACAAGGATATTATGTTACTAGTAATATTCCCAAACAAGAAGCTATCCAAATGCCTTCAACAACAAAACCATGCTATGCTTGAACAAAAGAGTATTACGTAGCAAATAGAATAAATAATTTACAACTACACATAAAAATAAAATATGATTTTCACAATCTTTGCATGAAAGAAGCAAGCCATACAAATAATATATACTCTATTATATCATTTATATAAAGTTCAAAAAGCAGAAGAAAAATAATGTCTGTGGCTAGCAGTTAGAATATCGGGTAGCTTTATAGAGAGGACAGTGACTGGAAGGGGCACTTCTGTCCTTTTGAGTCTTCTAGGGTCTGGTGAAATTTCATTTCTTTATTGCAGTGGTGAGTACAAGTTACACAGGTCTGTTTAGTTTTTTAAAATTATTAAAATGTGCATTATGATTTGAGTACTTTTTATTTGCATGTCATGCTTCAGTAAAATATTGAAAAGATAAAAGAAAGAAAAACATCAAAATAGATTTTATTCTGAATGAGATGATATTATAGGACAGTGGATACAATGTAAGATGAATAGTAAATAACATTGAATGGTGGAATTGAAGAAGCGAGAGCTATAACTTCTTACATTTAAATTTGAGGTGAAATATCATTTACCTTGAGAAATTATAAAATTCTTTTCTACTGCTCCTTATCTGGCATCCTCCTTCTATTTCTCCACCGACACTGGGTGTGAATGTCTGTATCATCTATGGCTAAGGAATCAAATAGTGACAAATGCTGGCAGACTGCAGGGAGCAAAGGAACCTTTTTTCATCATTGGTGGGCATATAAACAAATACAACCACTATAGAAATTTGTAGAGAAATTCCTCAAAAAAATAAAACTAGAAATTCCATTTGATCTGGTTATTCCACTTCTAGATGTTTTCCCAAAAGAGTTAAAGACATCCTATTACAGTGATACATGCACATCCATATTTATATCAGCACAATTCATAATAGCTAAATGTTGGAAGTGGGCCTGTATGTCCATCAGTGGATGACCAGATAAAGAAAATGTGGTATTTACACACAAGGGAGTACTACTCTGTCACAAAGGAAGATGCGCTTGAGTCATTTGTAGGGAAATTAATGCAGGCTGAGACCATAAAAATGTTAAGGGAAATAAATCATAAACACAGGAATCTTAATGCATTTTAATTAACATAGCTCTTTCTCTTTATTTGCTTGGTACTGGGGATGGAACCCAAGGTCTTGTTCATGCTAGGCAAGTACTCTGCCACAGAGATATATTCCCAGTCCCTCAACATTTCTCTGAAGAAAAGATGCTAGTAGCTGGTTTTAAAATACACGCATCTACACATGGCGCTAACTGTAATAACATGAACCAAGTCAGGATTCTACTTAGGCTGCCTACTTGTTCATTCCTAATTTTTTCATAGCAGGAAAATGGGAACTATCTCTCTGAGCATTTCTGGTGCCCTTTCTGGAAGGGAAGGACTATAGTACCAAATCACTCAACATATATTTATCTTTTCATAAAGAATAACAAATTCAAAGTGGAAGGAGAGTTTCTTTCTTTGTTTTTACTTTGCTGCTCTACCTTTCATCTGCTTGATGTACTGACAAGAAGAGAGAAATAATAGAAATGGCCCATGTCCCCAAATATTCAAGATCCCAATGTGCTCTAACTTACTATACAATTATATAAAGCATAACACAATTTAGCTAAGATGTCTATGTGAAAGATTAGAATACCTGAGTCTAAAGCAGAGAAGTCAAAGAGAGGGTTAGTGCAGCTAGAAAGCTTTTCTTGGTTTCCTAGTATTGACATGCTTTATTTAATAGTAAACTCTGATGGAAACAAGGGAGCTTTGTGTCCAGCCTCAGGACTCACACATGGCAAGTACTCTACCACTGAGCTATATCACCAGCCCAACGTTAAACTCTTAATGTGGAAATGACCTTAGTTAAAATAATCCAGTGTCCACATTATACTAGAAACCTATTTTCAGAGAGTAACCTTATCAATAATACATTCTGCCACTATCACAGCAGTAAAGGTTATATCCATTAAGAATAGTGCCAGAATCTTTGTGCAGACTTTACCTATGTACCATATGGATTCCCGTAAACTTTCCAAAATCAGTGATATTGGACTATATTTATCTTAGATGAATATCAGCAGGTATAATATATAAATTAAAATAGCTAAGTTATTAATCGAGCCCAAATTGAAAATAAATTCATTCTTAGAGATAAAAGACAGATACAACTGCACACAATATAGCCCTTCACATGTGGAAGTTTCCAGATGGAAACAGAGACACTGTAAGTGTACATGTCTTAGTTACTTTCCTCTCCACTGAGACAGAATATCTGACACCCACAAGTTAAAGGAAGAATGTCTTATTTTGGCTCACAGTTTGTAGAGGTCTCAGTCCATAGTTGGCTGGCTCCAAGGCAGGGTGGCATGGCAGAGAAGATCCTTGTGGTGGTGAGAATGGGGGTTAGGGGCAGAGAGGAAGAGAGAGGGAGACAGGGAAAAAGAGAGAGATCAAAGGAGGACGAGGGAAGGGAGCTACACCCTTCTAGGCCATGCCCACTGTGAAGTGCTCTTCTGATAAGATCCCACCTCCCAACAGCAAGTTATCTATAAGCCTGTATAGTCCAATCACCTCCAAATGCCCTGACTGTGGTGAGGGTACAAGGTTCCCAGGGTCATCTAGATATAAACCATAATAGTATGTTTGTTTACAGTGAATATCACCATTTGCTAGCATTCCTTTAGTATTATTGAATGGGTTGGCTAATGAGAGTTCATTTCTCCTCATATCACTTTCCCCCTCCAAAAAAAAGAAACATTTCTTTCATGTTAGAAAAGTTGAGTGACTTCAACACTTCTCACTGGACAAACCACTCTGGTGGGCTCTATTTAACAGAATTATTTTCAGCTGGAACTAAGCCTTTTGTAGACTATTCCTCAGACAGGCCCTAATTTTAGCCTCAACATTAAATTTGGGCTCCCATTCTCTTCCTTTCTCTAAGAAGCAGAAACTTCCCTTGCAATAAATTGTGGGGCTGGCACATCACTAGATTCTGAGATTATTACAAAATTTACTTTTTCTAATCTATCTAATCTTGAGAAACTAATTACAAAAATCACAACTAAGGAATGGAACTTATGGTCACTATCATTTTGCTGAATGTTTTAAGTACATTTTGCAGATTGTTTGTAAATTATTTCAATTTTATATTTATCCTCAATAATGACTCATCTATTCAATCCCCATATTTATTTGATGAATATTGTGTTTTCAAAACGTCAGGCATCATAGTAGGTTCCAAGGATACACTAATAAAAGTGGCATATGTAGATCATGGTTTTTTGTTCTCATGAGATTTAGATTCTCCTGGGAAAGACAGACAATAAACCATCAATTGGAAAATTCCACTTTGAAACTGTAATTGTGACAAATGCCATGAAAGAAAATATATAAATTTGATTGGGTTTCTGAGTGTGTGAAGACAAAACACTACAAAAACCAACAAGATATAGAATTATTGATATATTCTTAACTTTCTTGAAGTGGTTAACAAATGCTATACCTATATTGTTTTATTTACCATTTTGCCTCACAGTAGAACATAGCACTGCGTTTTTCTCGTTTGTTGCTCTCAATGGCACGATGACTGTCAGTGCTATTAAATGGCTCAACAAAACTTTTACTGCTGCCTATAGTGGCAGAATGTATTATTGACAGGGTTAATCTTCTCCCAAATAATTTAGCCTTTCTGTAATTTACAACAGTAAGTTTCTCGAGGGTGCATTTACTACAAAACCCTCCCTTTTTGGCTTTCACAAAACTGTGGGAGACATTTGTTACCTTTTCCTGTAACCCCAGGTAGTGGTAAATATAATAGCAATGGTCCAATGTCATAAAACATAGCAGGGAAGATTGCTGAAACTGGAATATAATCAATTTGCTCCAATTCTAGAGTAGGTGAAAATTTATTGCTAAATCGCCTTTTTAAGACTTGCTTTGGTTATTTAATATTGATCTCAAAATGATTAAGAAGTGGAATACTATTGATTTTTAAATGAAAAAAAGTCCTTATAATAAGAAACAGAATCCAAAAATTTCAGGTTATAGAAGTGGATTTTAATGGTCTTCATTAGCTCCTAAAGTTGAATTTGAAAGTTATATAGTTCTTCTGCTTAGTTTGGAATTTTTAACAAGGTAAAAAGTCCAGATTGTTAACTGTGGAACAAAAGATATATATATATATATATATATATATATATATATATATATATATAAATGCTGATATAATTATAATTTGAAAAACATGTAATATAGCTGGATTTCACTATGGATACCAAGGATTTAAGTCTAAAATCATAATCACATCACTAAATCTTAGAAAACTCCTGGGAGGAGGGTCCTGGAAAGCTGTATAATGACTCCCATTAGTCTGTGTTTCCTGAATTATTTTCTGGTCATATCCATGTTCTGGTTTTCCTTAAGCTACAGTTGATATATAGTCTTCCTTAATGCTTTAAATTCACGTCATATTGTTCAGGGAGAAATATCAAAGAACTTGTAGACTGGGGTATAGCTCAGTCATAAGGTGCTTGCCTAGAATGCACAAAACCCTCGGCTGAAAATAGGAGATGATGGTGTGCAAATCTGGCTAGGCAAGTAGGTGTGACCTGTTAATTACAATATCCCAGAACACATGCACAGAACTTGAACAGGTTTTCAATAGAATGACATCAGCCTGAGGAATGGGATCCCAGCGCTGCTTCTCAGGACAGTATGTAAAAGTTCTCATGGGTTTTCTCAAGATTTGGACAGTATAAAAGGACATAGGTGCCAAGAAGAGCTTGCTCATGTGGCTTTCCTCATGATGGTCCGCCTGTGTCTTCCCGGGTGTACTTTGATCTTGGTTTTTCCTCTTTTACTGGACCCAAGCTTGCTCTGCAGAAGCAGTTTCTCCCTCACTCTTCAGCTGTGCTTTTTCAAATAAATTTTGCCACTGTTTTTTGCTTGTTTTTTTCAGTTCTACATTTGAGATGTAAAGAACCTGGATTCTAACTCCAGAAGGAAAGACATACAACCTCAAAACCAGTAATATTTATTGAGCAAGCCACTTTCAGGAGGAGCTACCTCAAAATAGGTTCAATCCCCTGCACTACAAAAGTGAACATAAACATTGGGTTTACTCCTTGGGAACTTGTATGAAAATGTTTTTTCTCTTGTCCATTCCTATTTACAATCCTCTGTCTCCTTAGCTGTCATTCAGGAACAGATTTTGAAAAATAACCTAGCACTAGTCTGGTATTTAAATTCTTACCCTTGACTGGAAGCCTAACTTGTAATGAATTCTAACTCTACCCTAGTAAGGAAAATAAAAGGCCTTATATGAAAATTGGTCTCATGATTTTATAATTCAACTCTCATTTTTTGTGTGATGCTGTTACTCTAAGAGTAATTTTTCCAAAGCAGTCATTGGTTTAAAGAATCTTTGTTTGCCACATGGTGCTGTATTTCAATACCAATGGCAAATACCACCGGTAGAAATTTATTATAAATTCAAAATTCCCACCTTTCTGAGTTACAACATCTCTGTAAAGGCACATCCATTCATGTGCAATCTACACTCAACTTGCTTTATAAAGATTGGAGACTATAAATAAGAGAAAGATAGGTGGTAGAAAAGAAAGTAAGAGTGCAATATTAACTTTATAAACTAATTTTATTTAATTTATATAGAATGCCTGGATTAAAGCCTTACTGTCCACCTGAAGCAAACAATATTTATTTACATCAAATATTTATTTACATCAAATTTTATTTACATCAAATTTGTAAATAAATCAAAATTTATTTACATCAAATTGTGTTAGTTAGAAAGAGTTTGAAAGAGAAAAGTAAGTCACCTGGAGGCTTTGTTTTCTCTGTTGGGAATGAAACTGTATATTTCAATGTTATAGTTTTAAAGAATGACAGCAGTAGTAATCGCTGCAATTGTTAATTAACATTTCTTCACCAGATCTAACATCCTGGCCATTGGTTATGACTATTTCAAATGATGTGTGTTTTACTATCAAAAGGATTTTCTTCTTAACTCTTTAAGTTTGAAAGTAAAGTACATTTTGGCTTTATCAAAAGTATTTGAAGAGGTAGTTTATTATATGAGATCCCATATCTTATTGTCACCTGTCTTTGTTATTTATACTTATTAGCGAATTTGTGCAGCTCTAAATCCTAGGCTACACTCATGTGCCCAGAATAATTTCACTCACATGTTTAATAAATGTTAGTTTTAAATTTCAGTAATAATGATGATAAATATAATTCTAAATGACAGCCAATCTAATAGTAAACAATTTGCTTCTTAAATATTCCCTTCTTTAGGCCTTTCTTTTAAACACCATAGGCTATAGTAAAGCCTTTCCAAATTAGCAAGGCATTACAGATTTTATTAAGCAGATTCTGATTTAAAGGACACCCTGATAAAGATTGCAGATGAGAGGAATCATTCTCAAAGGCGGAAGATCATTTAAATAAATGTTACGACTAGGGAATACTATAGGTCGATAAGGACACTGGAATTTAAGAGAGAGGAGATTAACAAAACCTACCAAAGAAATATCACTCATTTAAAGAGAAGGAAGCTTTATTTTGATTTTAGTATTACAGAGTCAGAATGTAGAAGAGTTAGTAGGGAAGAGCCCTAAGAAACTTTTGTCTTCACATTATTGTTTTTCAGGGTCATGAGAAATACGTCTGTATCTGAAGCTGCTGTTGAGATGAAGCATAAGTCATCCCTGAGCTTCTATTCCCAGATCCAAGCACATAAAGTTCCAGTGGGTCAGCCCAGTTGAGTATCACTATTGCAGAGAAAGGTCATGACCCAAACCACTCTTTCTTGCTGGCAATTCCAGACTCTTTCCTGTGGAGACATTCTGTTTTGTTTGTATATTTGACTTGAATGAAATTGTTTACTTTACGGGAAAGCACATTGCCTAGCACTGGTTTACTGTCAGTGGGAATGGCTGTGATTTCTGTGCCTTAGAAAGCTGGGCCGAGTCAGATGCCCTAGAAACCCACAGACTATCTCTCCCTTTGTCCTCATTGTATTTAACCACGATGACCTTCAAACAGTTGGGCTGGGGTGGGGCAGAGGGGCAACTAGAATTTGTGAGCAGAGAGAGGAATATAGAGAAGTGAGAAAAAAGAGCTCCTCAAGAAATGCTCCTGGTGCCTCACTCATATTCCTTCCAGGCCCCTTAGTGCTAAATTTCCAACTGTCTGTATCTTAATCTTTGTTCGAGAAATTTATTGGGTCTTCAAACACTGCTTTATCTACCTGTAGGAAAAGTTACGGGTGCCCTGCAGTTCTCTTCAACCAGCACCCCATGTCAGATATAGGCCTCTATACAATGGACAGGAGCTGGTATACAACTACTGTACTTCAATTTCATTGTATTCCAGGTGAGCTGTCCATTTACACCATTGCCTGGGGTTTCCTAGTGGCCTTATGATCCCCTTTATGATGGAGTCCCTTTTGCCAATGCCCCAAGTGGTCCAAGGGAACAAAGAGGCTTCTTGGGCCTGGCTATTGTGGCAAACCCTCTTGCCAGTTCTGCCTCTGTAATTCAATGGGAGAGGAGAAGCTGAGACACAGTGGGAAGGAAATACTGATGTAACTGCTTATTGTTAGCAGGTCTATCACCAAACTTTCTGGACACTAGTACTGGGCTAATCTGGTGTTGTTTTAGGAATTTCCATTCAATTCAAAGCTGTCTTCTTAGTTTAGAGATCAGGAAATGTTGGCTCTGAGCCAGATTCTTCTGTCCAATGTAGGAATGGGAGGCAGCTTGCCACTGTGTTGCTATTCCAGTCCTGGGGTAACAAACCAGTTTGCCTTCTTCTCACTTTTCAGGATTTTCTTTTGGTTTTCTCTTGCATTATTTCCAGGGCTTATAATTATGTTTAGTGGGAATGGGTAGGAACAAATATAACAATGGTACGTACTGTATTTTGTCCAGACTGGAGGTCCAAATTTTTTTAAAAAGCACAGACGCAATTCAGTGGATAAATAACTACCATTTCCATAATAGTCTATGTAAAGGACCACTGTAATAACAACTACAAAAACCTTGACATATAATTATGACAGTTTATAAAAAATTAACTCAAACTACAAAATGTATCCATGAGATATAAATAGGTGATTGAACAAGTTAATAAGTATATATCTTGATGTGATATAGTTAATATGAGAATAGTTAATATCTCTGAAATCTCTGTCATCCCAAATCTGTAACCTCAATCTAATTATGAGAAAAAGCCAAATACAGGGATAGTCTACAAAATAGCTGATCGCTACCCCTCAAATTTCTCAAGGTTATAAAAAAAGAAAACCCTCAAAGCTATCATAGACCAGAGGAGACAAAGGATAAGTAAAAATTAAATAAAATACTTTATAATATCTTGGATTAGATCCTGCAAACAGAAAAAGGAGACTAACCAGTGAAATTTGAGTAACATCAGAGTTTGGTTTTAAAAAATAGTAATTGTAATAAGTCATAAAGGATGCCCACATATCAGCACTATGGACAGCTAGCAATTTAGCCTCAGTGAAATTTAATTTAAGGCTCTGAACTCTTTTATTGAATATTTACCAATGAAAACTCTACGATTAATGTTCTTAGATGACTTCATATATCAAAGGTATCAGCTAAAAATACTCTAAATTGTATTATTTCAACTAAATGAAATATTTCCACTACCTCCATAAAGAGAATATTCATCTTCCTTGTAGGTTATCTTATCTCCTTTTTTCATTTTTTTTTCTCTCTAGGAGAGTTTCCCATTTTCTTTTCATATACCTCTTGTTTTCTCTATTTCCTGTTGTGTTTGCTCCCTTGGACACTCTATTCTGCCTTATAACCTCATTTTACTTATTAGATGGCTGCCTTCCTCTAGAATTATATAAATAGTGTAACCACTAAGGACTTTTCAGCCTTTTTTTTGTTGCTCTGAACCCAGAATCACATTATCCAGGACTGCTGAGCACAATGGATGTTATTATTTGGAGCGAAAACAAAGAGAATCTTAGAAATCACACTCAGATTCTTTGTATTCTAGGGACTTACAAAGAATTCAAATGGCTATTTGATAAATGAAAAAATAAATTCATCAGGTATTTAAATTTATTTGATAACTACCCAGTAGAGGGACTAGGTGGAAAGGCCCCAGGAGTAGGGGAATAAGTTTTTTCCTATTTGTCTCTTATCTACTGTGATTTTCTTTGTTCTACTTCTTTCTTCTCCAATGAAATAAACAGAGATGATTTTGACAAATTTCTATTTTTCTGCTATACTACAAAATGCAATATCTGGTAAACATTTTTCATCCTATGGTTTCCAGACTCCTATTGTTCCTTAGATGCAATTTTGAGGGTTAGAAAGTAAAGCCTTTTTGGGAACAAATTGAAAATTTCAATGCATTGGAAATCTAAACAAAAAAGGACTTACTCTTGAACATCCAGTGACCACTTTGCTACTAAGTATTGCCAAAAAGTTCCAGGAATCAAAGTTGCTTCTGGTCCTATTTACTAGTAAAGGGAAAATGCATTAGCACATGCTGCATGAAGGGCTTTTTACAATGGCTCAAATGGAAAACTGAGTCATTAAATAGCTCTCAGAGTATAAGTTCTATCAAACAAAAGGAGTACAAGTTATTGAAGTCAGGACTATATTCACAATACCAGTGAATTCATGGTGCAATTATTTTTTTATACATAAGAAAAAGGCAAAAACACTAAAAGGAAAACTTGTAATATTGTATTTTAATCTTTTCAGTATTGAATTTTATATTGCAGTATTAAATTGATTATGCCATCAAAATCAAGGATTGGTGGTATAAAATTAGATTAGATTTAAAGTTGAAAAACTGCATCAGTAAAAATAAAAATGAGACATGATTATCCATCATTTCAATATCAAAACAACTAACTAAACAAAAGTAATGAAACATCCACATATATCTATTTTCATTAAAATCAACATCATCAATTTAATTGTAGGAAAATATCCTTGATTGTAATAAGTTAATATTTTTATTTTTGTGCTTTGTATATATTTACTATATAATGAATTATTGTTTAACAATTGTCTATTTTTTATTTAGTTAGTTTTTTAAAATTAATCTTCCCAGTACCATGTAGATATACATAACAATCATATCTATCGTAGGGAATTTTTTCCTATATATGATATCTCTTGATTCCTTTTTTTCTTTTCCAATCCCATTCCCTCCTTATTTACAAAGCTTTGTTTCCATTTTATACTTCTTTTATCATTTCTTTCTTATTCCTTTCTTCCTTTCCCCCTCCTTTCTCCCTTCCCCTTACTTTGAATCATTTCTTCGAATTACATCATATGTCTTACATACTTTGGTCCTTATTTATACTTTCAGTTACTCACACCAGAGAAACGATGTGATATTTACACATGTGACTGATTTATTTCACTTAAGGGTATGGACTCAAGGTGCATTCATTTACCTAGAAATATCTCAAGTTTATCCTTCTTTATGGCTGAGTAGTACACCATTGCATTGAAAAAGCACATTTGTTTTACCCATTCATTGGTTGATGGGCATTTGGATTGTTTCAAAGATTTAGCAATTACAAAATGTGCTGTTATAAACATGGATGCACATATATCACTGTTGTATGATGTTTTTAATATTTGCAGGAAGATATCCAGCAGGGGAGTTGCTGGATCAAATGGGACCTGCAATCCTAGATTTTTGAGGACCCTCCACATTGATTTCCACAGTTTTTACACCAGTCTACACTCCCACCAATGGTGGAGAAGCGTTCCTTTTTCCTCACAGCCCCTCTAGCATTTCTAATTGGGTGGTTTCTTGATAATAGCCATTCTTTTTGAAGTGAGATGGAATCTCAGCATTGTTTTAATTTGCATCTATCAAATAAGCACTGATGTTGAACATTTTTCATATATTTATTTGCTTTTTGTATTTTTTCCTCTGAGAAGTATATATTCATCTGAGATGCCCGTTTTTGGATTGGGTCTTTAAATTTGAGGGGTCTGATTTTTTCAATTCTTTGTATGTTCTGGATATTAGTCCCTTGTCTGAGGGACAACTGGAAAAAGATTTTTTGCCACTCTGTGGGTTGTCTTTTCCTCTATTGATTTCTTTTGCTGTGCAAAAACTTTTTAATAGGATGAGATCCCAGTTGTTCATTCTTTTTATTATTTCCCATGTGCTCAGGGTTTTGTTCATGAAAGCTTTAGTTACATCTATATCTTCAAGAGTTTTATCAATTCTCTCTTCCAGTAGATTCAGTGTTTCTGCTTTAATGTTTAGATCTCTGATCCATTCAGATTCTAGTTAATGCATGGTGAGAGACATTGGTCTAGTTTTAGTCTTTGCCATGTGGGAAGGCAGTTTTACCAGCACTACTTATTAAAGAGGCTATCTTTCTTCCAATGAACATGTTAGGTCCTTTTGTCAAAATTAAGGTGGCTGAGTGTGTTTGACATTTTTCTGCATCTTCTAATCTGTTCCACTGATCCTCAGGTTTGCCTTTTGGCTAGTACCATGCTGTTTTCATCACAGTATCTTTCTCGTGTAATTTAAAAAAAGGAATTGTGATGCCCCATGCCTTGCCTTCATTGTGTAGGAAGTTTTTGCTATTCTAGGTCTCTTCTGGTTCCAAATAAATTTTAGGAATTGTTTCTCTAGTTCAATGAGGTATGCTAATGGTGTTTTGATTGGTATTGCATTACATATATTTAACAATTTTGGGAATATGGTCATTTTCACTGTTAATTCTTCCTACCCATGAGCAAAGGATATCTTTCCATTTTCTGATATCCTCTACAATCTTCTTTTTCAGAGCACTATAATTTTCAATGAATAGATCATTTACTCCCATTGTTAGATTCATTCCTAAATATTTTAGTTTTTTAACGTTATTGTCAAATATGTTGTTTCCTTAATTTCTCTTTCAGTCTGTTTGTTGTTTGTGTATAGGAATACTATCAATTTCTGAGTGCTGACTTTGTATGCAGGTATGCTACTCAATTCACTTATTAAACCTACAAGTCTTTTGGTGGAGTTTTTGGGAACTTCCTGCAGTGTATCATGTCATGCACAGATAATGATATTTTAACTTCTTCCTTCTTATTGTTGTTCTTTTTATTTTTTTTCTCTTGTCTAATTGTTCTAGCTAATGTTTCCAAAACTATGTTAGAGAAGAGTGGTGGTAGTGGGTATCCTTGTCTTGCTCCTGATTTTAGGGTGCAAGCTTTGAGCTTTTAAACATTTAGAATGATGTTGGCTGTTGGTTTGTCATAGATAGCTTTTAGCAAATTGAGATAAAGACCATCTATTTCAATTTTGTGTAGGGTTTTTATTGTGATTGATTGTTGGAATTTGTCAAATATTTTTTCTGCATTTTTTGAGATGATCATGTGATATTTGTCTTTGGGTCTATTGATATGCTGTATTACATTTACTGATTTGCATATGTTGAACCATCTCTGAACTGCTAGGATTAATCCCAATTGGTCATGGTATGTAATCTTTTTGATGATTTGCTGTATTCTGTTTGTCAGTATCTTATTGAGGATTTTTGCATTTGTATTCATTAGGAAGATTGGCCTGTAGTCCTTTTTAGGTTTGGTCCTCTGTGGTTTTGGTATCAGGGTAATGCTTGTTTCCAGGAACAACTCTGGGAATATTGTTTTCTTTCAATGTCATTAAAGAGTTTCCTCAGTAATGGGATTACATATTCTCCAAATTTCTTGTAGAACTCAGCAGTGAATTCAATAGGACTTGGGCTTTCCTTATTTGGCAAGTTTTGAATTATATCTTTAGCTTCATTGAGTAATATTAGGGTATTTAGAATTTTTATATCTTCTTGATTCAATTTTGACAATTCATATGTATCTAGGAAATTTTCCATTACTTTTGTGTTTTCCATTTTCTTTGAGTACACATTCTTGAAGTAGGTATTGATGATATTCTGGATTTCCACAGGATCCTTTGTGATTTCACCCTTTTCATACCTAATTACATGAATTTGTGTCTTTTCTTTCCTGCTTTTGATAAAGTTGGCTAAGGGTTTTTCAATTTTATTTATTCATGGGTTGTGGAAATCTTACCAAGGATAATGATAATGATAATGATAATGGAGAGAATGTTATTTTGAAATAAAAAATAACATAGAGAATGAGATGAAGCCTCCTGGAGTACAAACACAAATACTCTGATTTAGTTGTTGCATTTTTCTTCTTTTCCAAAGAAGAAATATAATCATCTTGAAGTCATAGTAAGGCTTCAGAACTAAAAAACTAAGATTTAGTGCAGAAACTGATCCCTTATTAATATTCATATATTCTTGTGGTCTTTGTTATCTCATTCATAAACAAAATGGTTTATCTAGAAGGATAGTTTTTAAATGCTACCCACACACACACATTCCCATTACTGGAAAATTTTTTCTAAGACACCAGACACAAAGTTCAAAAAATCAAGAAAGATAAAAACATCCTTGAAGTTTCATAAACATTTCTACATATAACTACCATTAAATTAAGGATTCTATGCTAAGAGAAATGAAAATATACCCAGACAAAGATTTGGGCAAAAATGTTCATAATTTCTTTATTTGTAATATCTCCAAACTGGAGAGAAGTAAAATAGCCACCAACAGTCAAACAAATAAGTAATTGTGGTATGTCCGTACAATGGAATACTACTTACCAATAAATAGGAATTTGCAGTTAACACACACAATATGTTTGAATCAAAATAAATATGATTACAGAAAGAAGTCCCTCAAAGGGTATGTGTTAGAAGATCCAATTCATATAACTCTAGAATATGTATTCTATTGTGACAGAAATTACATCAATAATTTCTTCTGGATGTATAGATAAAGAAGGTGGAGGAGTATAACAGTAGGATAACAGGAAACTTTTGAAAGTGATGGATTGACAATCTTAATGATGTCATGGTTTCAATGTGTAAGAATGTCAAAACCTATCAAAGTCTAAAGTTTAAATATATATGGAGTTTGCATATGAGTTAAACCAGAGAAAGTCAGCTTTTACAAAGGGCATTTCTGACAGCTGATAGCTGATAGCTGGTCTAGTTGCTTTTAGCTAGGGCACGGTGTCCTTTTGATACACATACAAATTTCAGAAAATAGCAACAGCAGACAAGGATTCCTCATGACTGTGATTGATCCAAACAATAAGAAGATCGTTCTAATCTCTACAATCATTCCTAACAGAAATTCCAATTGAATAGTCACAGAATGCTCAGACACTAGTTTCTCAGATATGAATGACAGCTACACCTTCCTCAATGATACTACAACCCTATTGTTTTCCTATGCCTCCTCCATAAAAATTAAGATACATGATCATCAAGTTGCCCCATATTTCTAACTGTAGCTAATTCAAAGCAGGTGCTTCCTCTGGAACCTTCCCATTCAAATCCTAACATAAGCTACAGACTCATAATCACTGTTATGGTTGATATATTGTGTCAATTTGAGAAGTTTAGAATGTTAAATAAGTGACTTAGCAGGGTGCCAGGATCCTTACATTGTAAACATCCTGAACTTGTCCAAGAGGAAAGCACAGAGATAATGCAGGTGGATCACTTGCATACAATATAAGGGAAGAAGAGAGGTTTGCTCCCTCTCTTTGGTTTTGTTGATTTGCTGTCTTCTGCCACCTTGAACTGTTGCCCTTGTGCCACAACACCCTGCCTTGGAGCCAGCTGAGTAGGAACTGAAACCCTCACAGACTGTGAGATAAATAAACCTTTCCTTCCATAATTCTGAGTATCAGGCATTTTGTCTTAACAATGAGAGAAAAGTAACCAAGACAGAATTTGGTATCAGGAGTGGGGTCCTTGCTGGTACTATACCTGATCATGTGGTTCAACAGCCTTTGGGAATGTCTTGTGGGAAGAGTTTGCAGAGGTTTGGAGATGTTGCATGAAAGAGTAGTGCTGGAACACTTTAGGCTGTTCTGTATGGGAGATTCTGGTCAGAGCTCAGAAGACCAGAAAGCTAACAGAAATCCTGCTGGCAAAGGCCAGGTTTGGGAGCTTTCTGCTGGGCAGAAGGACTGCACTGATTGTTGGACTCCAGGTGATGTGTGTTATGACTTGACGGAAAATTTCTCTACATTTTGTTCATTGCCTGAGACTAAGATTAAGGGTGGTGAACTAATTAATCTGGCAAAAGAAGTTTCAAGGCAGTCAAATGTTGAGGTATTGACATGGCTATTGTTGGGGGCTTTTAGCTAGATTTATGTTGAGAATCAATAGCAAGGAACCAAGAATAATTATTTAAAACATTGTGAGTTTGTCCAGAAGGGAAGCTCCAGTAAGATGTGGACTTCAAAGAAAGAGCTGAGGAGATCTTGATTACTGTGGAGGAACAAGAGAATAAAAAAGATGGCCTCAGGGCATCACAAAAAGCAGCAAGTCTCCACCCTTTGCAGCCTCAAAACTGCTAAGGTAAAAGACTTTTCTTTGAGAAGAAAGCCGCAGAATGCCAAGTTCCAGAATGGAGGTGGCAGCCACACCAGGTTCCAGAATGGCAGCAGCATAGAGAATTTGTTCTGCAGAATTGGATTCAGAGTGCTCAGCAATGCAAGCACTTGACTTCTACAGCCAAGAGAGGAGGAAACTTGTCTACTGCTCCAGCTGACAGTAGACCTTGGCATCATCCATGTGGTTCTGGTTTTAGGTGCATGTGGAGTTAAGGCAGCTTCTACCCAAATTTCAAAAAGCTTGGGAGCCCAGGAAGTGTGCCCCTGAAAGGGCACTGTGTGAAGCTGTGCAGATAAAACCAAAGGTACAGCAGAGACCACAGAAGGTTAGAAAAACCAAGAATGTTGATCATCTAAGGAAAGTTGCAAGGAGGGAGCAAAGCAGGCCTAAGAGAAAAGCCATGGGAGCTACAACCACAGAAGTTCCATAGAGACTGGGCTACCCAAGCCCTTTAGAGCTCACAGCTTGTCACAGATTGCCTCAGATGCTGCACATGGAACTACAGGAAGTAATGTTTGCCTTCTTGAATTGTGGACTTGCTTTTGTCCCATTCCTTTGTATCCCCATGTTTGTAACTTTTGGAATCAAAATGTTTATCTTGTGCTATTGAATGTTAGAAGTGTTTAGCTTTTCATTTGTACAGGGGCTTGCAGTTAAGAGTTAGCGTTATATCTTGGAGGAGACTTGGGATTTGAAGTTTTCAGCAATGCTGACTGTTTGGACTTTGACAACCCTTAGAGATGGACTAAATGCCTTTTGCATAAAGGGATGTACATGAGTCCTTGGGGGGCCAGGGGCAGAATGTTATTCTAGTAATGTAATATAATGTTGATAGACTTAATATTAGTTTTTAAAGATTGTTAAACCTGTGTTATAATGTTCAAGTTGTGAAATGATATGAATAAGCATGTCTTCTTATCTGGAAACTGGTTTAAACAAACGATCTGGTTGCCAAGTTGACAAGGGGTGGATTGTTATGATTGATACACTATGTCAACTTGAGAAGAGTAGAAGTTAACTAAGTGACTCAGCAGGGGATCAGGGTCCTTACTTTGTAAATATCCTGAGTCTGTGCAAGAAGATGGCATGAAGATGGTGTGGGCAGATGGCCTGCATACAACATAAAGGAGAAAAGGAGGCTAGCTACACCCCTTTGGTCTTGTTGTTTTGCAGTCTTCTGCCACCTTGAACTGTTGCTTCTGTACCATCACAACCTGCCTTAGAGCCAGCTGAGTATGGACTGAAACCTCCACAAACTGTGAGCTAAATAAACCTTTCCCCTTAATTCTGGCCATCAGTTATTTTGTCTCAGCAATGAATGAAAAGTAACCGAGACAATTCCCTTCCCTTTTTCTCACCCATTCCTTCTTTCTGAGAAGCCTACATTTTCTCCATGGTGTTTAGTCTCCCTTGCTGCAACAATAAACCTAACCTTTTTGGTTATAAGTGTTTGTGATGATCTTTGAACAGTGAGCAAAGAAAAGCTTAAAAGTAGAGTTTTCTAAGATGCAAAACATGGGGAATCCTTCATGCTTCTCATTTGCTCTATACCTGAGGAGCTTTGTGGAAGCTATTGAATGATCATTAAGGGCTACTAATATCCACATTTTGATAGTGGTGATGATGCTAATACCTGTTCTTGGAAATAATTAAATCTTTTATTCAGCTTTTAATCTGATAGTCAATCTCTAAAGAATTGGTGGTCCAGGGATATAGTTCAGTGGCACAGAGCCTGCCTGGCAAGTACAAGTTCCTGAGTTCAATTCCTGGTAACACAAAAACAAATCAAAGAATTGGAATTTCTGTTATAGCATTAGTATTATGCCCCAGAATGGTGACCAACACAGTTAACATAGAGGCTGTTGCTTGTAGAGAAAAATCATTTTGACGTCTCTTTAAAAGTTTAATATTTCTCTCAGCACTTTCAATTGCTCAGTCCACTTGGACTGCGGTATAGGGGAGAGCCCCATTTTTGCTGACTTAAAAAAGATTGATCCATGAATGTCCTTTCCTTAGCTTCCTGCTGATAAATGTGCTTCCCCTGCTATTTTCCTGAGTTATTTCTGTTCCTGGATTCTCATCCTGAATAAGCAGACAGGGAATTGAGATGAAGAACAGACTTGAATATTTGGGATGCTTTCCAGGCTGCAGTGTCCAATGATAGAAAGCTGTGATGAGGCAAAGAAAATTTGATTCACGAGAAGGTATTTTTAGAGCTTTCAATACGTCCAAATGTCAAATTTACTTTTTAAAAAAGGCTAAAGTGTGTACATATAAATCTATTTCTCCTGCTAAAGTTCTTTGAAAAATCACTACATGTATCTGCCATCTAAATCAATACTGTCACTTTATAGAGTTCAATGAAGGAACTCCATAACAAAAATTCGACATAAATTCTACATTACAAAAATTCTACATAATTTTGATTGTTTAAACATGTATAATAACACAGTGATAGAAATGCAAGATTAAAAGTACACTGAAGTTATAACAGTGACTTGTAATTCATGTCAATTCTTTGATTTTAGCATGGGGTACATTCCCATTACTGGTTAAAGCAGAAGAAAGGAACCATATTCTTACAACATATTCATACACAGTTGTGACAATTTTGGTGCTACAGCTTATATTTGGAAACAGAGCCTTATTGGGTTAAATGGGAGAGGGCAAAGTCTGATGTCAGAAATCGAAGCAAGGCTGCAAGATTCCAGGAGAAAAGGGAAATTTGAACCTGATGTATAGCTATGAACCTCTGAACTAATTTGCATTTCTCACTACAAATCCAGAAATTACAAGGAGGCAAGTAAATCTGATCAAAGTATAAAATGTGCCAGGCATGGTGGCACATGCCTGTAATCCCAGCACTCAGAAGGCTGAGGCAAGAGGATTGCTGTGAGTTCAAGGCCAAGGTGAGCTACAAAGTGAATTTAAGGCCAGCCTGAACTGCATAGCAAGATCCTGTCTTTAAAAAAATGGTTGTCAGAAATGTTGTAATAACTATTTTGACTGTGTTATGGACTGACTATATCCCTCATTCTTATGTTAAAGTCAGCCCAAACTGTACAGTGACACCCTGTCTCAAAAAAAATACAAAACTCCCACAAACTATAAAATATAAGTATACTGAAGACCCAGGGTTCTGTAGCCAGGAGGCTAAACTTCATATTTTAGCAGAGCTACTGCTAAGTATACTAACTTTGGAGAATTTCAAACCCCTCTAAACCTTTTCTTACAAAAAGCACCTACTTGAAATGATGACTATGATACTTACATATCTCTATAAGATAATGGATGAAATGCTTTTAGCATAGGACCTGCTACCTAGTTGATACTGTAGAAAGATTGGCTAGTACTACTAACCAGAGCTACCATGCACTGGAAAGAAGTACAATTATATTCCAGCACTGCCAACTCTTTTTGTTGATATTAAGTAATGCTGATAGCTTCCAAAATGAAATGCTACTGAAAACTTCTAATTAAACAGTCTTACCATCTCCTTGCACATGTGACTCTCTTTCTCAGAGGAGACAATTCTCGTCTTCTAGATATGTTCTTAGTATTCACTTCCACATTTCTAAATAGCATATTGTATTGATATTTATTAATTTTTCCATTTTCAAACACCATATATTGGTTTCTTTTGATAAAACTTACAACTTTGCATTGTTACACTATCACACTGCTATAGTTTGGATCTTGAAGATTTCCCCAAAGTCTCATGTGTTGAAGGCTTGGTTCTCAGGGTGGCACTATTGGAAGGTGGTGGAACCTGTGGAATACACGTTCTAGCAGTGACGGGGAAACTTTTAGAGATTGAATATCCAAACTGTAACCCCAAACCCACTTATTCATCGCAAAGTGAAAACACTGCAATTAAACTTGAATACTGAGGTTTTAGCTTAAAAAAAATAACTGAGATTTGATTCTCAGCTGGCTGCTGGGGCAACTTGGCACACGTACTAAAACAGAGGATTCTGTGTACTCATTGTGACATGTGCCATAGGTTCACCACTGCTGGCCTAGTGAGGAGTCTCTCAGTTATTGGGTAGTTCCACTCAAAGAGGACCATAACACCCTGGTCCCTTCTCTCATTTTTGCTTTTTAGCCATGAGGTGAATAGTTTTGGTCCATCATGTGCTTTTGCCATAATATGCTGCTTTGCCACAGATCCAAAGCAATGCATTCAATCAGCCATGGACTGGAATTTCCAAAATAAATCTTTACTCTTTATAAGTTAATTATCTCAGGTATTTTGTTATAGTGATGGAAATCTGACCAACATACCCACATTAACTTCTGTGCCTCTCCTCATTCTTCAAACATAGATATAAATATGTACTGGTCAGTTAAATGATTTGCATAGGACAACTGCCCTTCCTTTCTTACAAAGCTTTGTTTTTGCTGGAAATTGGTGTTTCACATTGATTTAATTTCTTATTTTTTATTTACTTATCAATGATTTTTTCTATACCCATCACTGAAACTGAAATTCCTCTGAAGTCAGTCAAATAGTTCCTGTCTTTAAAAAGTGGTTCAAAGAAACATTCACTTTAGGACCATATATTCCTGACTATATCTGACTTTGTGCAGCAGGCATGCTGCAGTGCTATCATTTTAAGAGTACTCTACAATCCTGGGAATTGCCTTTGTATCTCTTCTATGTCAGACCCTGTATTATTTGGACTCTTTCTCCTTGTTGGTTTATTCTCTCTTTTGGTTTAATTACACCTTCCAGGAGCTTTCTTTTCAAATTTCATTTCATTCTTAATCAAAACACAATACTTGCATAAATTTATGCTGTACAATGTGATGTTTTGATACATGTGTAATCATACTTTGTGTAATGATCAAATCAGTGTAATCAGCATATCCATCACTTCAAATGTATATCATTTCTTTGTGATGAAACATTCAGAGGCCTATCTTCCAGTTAGTTTCAAGTAAACTATGCAGTACATCGCTGTTACCTAGAGTCACCTTCTTGTGCAATAGAACACTAGAGTTTACTGCTCTGATCCAACTATAACTTTGTACCCAATGACCAAACTCTCTCCACCCCCCTACTCGTCACATGATCCTCTAGAAACTACTATTATATTGTCTGCTCTTATGACCTTAACATTTTTAGACTGCAGATATAATAAGACCACACAGTGTTTGCTTTTCTGTGTCTGACAGACCTCATGTGATATCTTCCAGGCTCTTCCACTTTGTTGCAAATGACAGAATTTCATATTTTTTTGCTGAATAATATTCCATTATTCCTCTTGCAAAATTTTTTTTTTTTTTTTTTTTTTTTTTTTTTTTTTTTGGTTTTTCTCCGGTACCGGGAACCGAACTCACGACCTTGCGCTTGCCAGGCAGGCGCTTTTGCCGCTGAGCTAAATCCCCAGCCCCCCTCTTGCAAAATTTCATTTGTTACATTTTCAGACATTTTTGAGCCAGTTGACATTGAAATCAACCATGGTGAAAGAATTTACATCATAGAAATTGGTAAATGTGCAAATGAGGGCTTTGATCACCAGAGAGTCAGTTGTTAAACATTTAGTATACCACTGCCAACTTTCCCTGATGGAACTTAGTGCTTTTCTCCTCTCCAATCTATAGCACTCATTACTGTTTACCTTGCACTTTAGTTTTTTTTTTTTAAAATGAATTTATCTATATCTCCCATGTCATTGTTTGCCACTCCAGGACAGGCAAGAGGTCTGATTCACTTTGGATCTCCCACAACAACTATCAGAGTCTCTTTCACATGATTTTGATGAGTTACATGAAAACATACACATACACACAGTCAAAAATTTCCCTCTCTTCAGCCAGTACTGAAGTCGGGATATACACCATTCTCATACAATGTATGGTATGTCAGATGGCAATAAGTAAACTTACATAATCTACTTAAAGAGAAAGAAAAATGGAATTAAAAAATACAGTTTATAATATTCTCATATATACTTTTTCTTAATATTAAAACATCCTTAACTATTGACTATAAGAGGTACATTTATTTTTACAAAACATATTTTTCTACTTCTGTGGATCAAATTAAAGGCTTAGTTCCTACTTAGATTATATAATTTAAATGACAGAAATTCCTAACTATTTGACAAACTTGCTTGAAAACATAGATTATTAAAAGCTCTAAAACAAAAGACTTACATATTATAATTGAGGGAGTTTAACAATGAAAACATACGATTTGTAAAAGCTTTGTTTCCATTTTTTCCAGGGGAGGAGGGATTGAAGGGAGAGGAGGGGACTAGGGAAAAAAAGAAGAATCAAGATTTACTATGTGAGGGTCAAATTCCCTATGAAGAATGTGTCACTATGTGTATAACAATAAAAAAGAAGAAAACATATGAAAATATTTCCTATGCAATAATATAGCAGTGTACATTCCCTTACCACTATATATATTTTTTTTAATTACAAAAGAGAGCTAATTATTTTTAATACATTAATGAGACTGCAAGTTAGTAGCCATTGCTCAGAGCTGAAAACTGAATTAAGTTAAACTCAGAGAGGTGAAAGAGCAATTCACTTAGTTTGGATCTTGAAACAATATTTTCTAAACCAGGTGAATGTGAGCTTAAGTAGGCCTCCTCTCACAGGCATGAAGAACAAGATACAAAGATCCGAGCCTACCCAGAGCAGAGTATAATAGGAGATCACTCATATGCCTGCACACCTATAAAATGTAGAAATCCAACAGATTATACCAACTAAGAATGAATTATATATTTCTTCCTACAAGGATATTAAAATATAGAGATGAGTAGAGGAAGGAAAATCTTACCTGAGAATAGCTTGTTCCTCCTATGAGATCACAGTTGGAGTTCATGCAATCTGGATGATCTGAGAAAATTGAAGATTTATTTAAAGTGATCCTGGGATAAAAATACTTCAGGTACTTGACAGAAATAAATGCAAATCTTTGAATAAACTGTTTCAAACCTTACCTCAATGCATTCTCTTAGATCAAATTCCCTAAACTATGATCTTACCATGAACTAGTATAAGACATCAAACATGGTGAATGCAAAATGGTGCAAGAACAGAGCACAGAATCAAACCCAGAATAACACAGATAGTAAATTATTAGGCACACAATAGGTTTTCTAAATAGGTTCAGTAGTTCTAAAAGTATAAAAACTGGGTTAAAATATAAAGAAATAGCAAGAAACTATGTAAGAAGATTTGAGACGTAAAAGTACCAGAAGAGTAGTAAATGAAATAAAAAATTCAATGCATGAGTTTTTCAGTTGATTAGAAATAGTTGATGAAAGATATAAACTTGAATATAGATCTAGTGAAATCGTTAATTTCTTCTTAAAACTAACCTCAGGGGAAAATGCAAAATGAAACAGTCGTACAACCATTACATATTTTAATACTGTACCTATAATGGTTTATATCTGGATGTCCCCCTCAAAGCCTCATGTCCTTATAGGTGGGACTTTAGAGAGACGACTGGATCATGGATGTGTGATACTACATCAGTGCACTGATTGGTTTAGCATCGTTCTGGGTATAGATGATAGACTCAGTGAAGAGGAAAGACCTACACTGGGTGTGGGTGGCACCAACAAATAGGCTTGTAACCTGGATAGAAAAGAGGAAAGAAGGAAGTCTTTCTGCTTCCTGCCTGACATGCCATGAATTGTTTCTCCTCTGCCATTCCTTTCTGCCATGTCATCCTGTCTTGGAGTCAGCTATGGACTGAAACTTCTACAAACTAGGAGTTAAAACAAAGCTTTTCTCCTTTAACTGGTGGGTGTTGGATTTTTTGTACCAGCAATAACAGTATAAGACAGTAGGTAAAATTTTTATCAGAACTTTTGGTTAAGATTAAATTCTTCAGTGCTTAATTTTAAACTAACATGGACTTTTTAAAAAGTTACCATGCAGTGACATAAAGAGAAATTCTCAAGAAATTCCCAAAGACCCCATAATCTATCTTCTCTGACCACAAAACAGTTAGAAATCAGTGTTATAATTTTAAAATTCCAAGTGTTTCAAAGTTAAGATATATAGTACTTCCAGAGATCAAGAAGAGATAACAGAAATTTTAAAATATTTACAGGTGAAATTATGTAGGATGCAGCAGACTATACAAGACTTTAATCCCTGGATATTTGAATTAATCTGTGATTACAATGCAATTCTAATAAAATCCAGATGATATTTTTAGAAACTTGACAAACTGATACTAAAATATATGCCGAATTTTATATTACCAAAATATCAAGGCTTCTAAAGACCTTGAACACTTTGTCATACTTGAAATCAAGATTTATTATAAAGGTATACTAATGAGATAAAATATTGTTCAGAGATAGATAAATTGACCAGTGAACCAAAATAGAAGTCCCAGAAACCATCTAATTTATATATGAAAGCTTAATATACAATAAAAATTAATTGAAGAGTTATGCATATGGAATAAAACTTTCAATAAATGATGATGGGACAGTTGGTGCACCTACAAGTTAGGATGCATTTGCAAAAACATTCATGTTTGTAATGAACATGATTTGTAATAATACAATATCGGAAATCCATCAGTAGTTAACAGTAGGATGGGAAAATAAAACTGTGCCATACTCATACTATAGAATAATGCTGAACAACACAAGTTTAAATGCTGCTATATGAAGTAATGCACATGAATTTTTAAAAGATAATGCTTTGACAAAAAAGAAAAGTTGCAGAAGAATGTATATATTCTATTCAAAAGAATAAAGTTAAAAATCATGTAAATTTTAACATTTTATTTTTAGGGACATAAACATAGGTGGCGAGCTTTTAAGAATACCAAGGAATAAGCTATGATGGTGGAGGCAATGAGATTGGGGTCAGGGTAGTTATCACGGTGCATTTCATATATATTTTTTTTCTTAAATGAGCTGGAAGGTATGTGGGAATTATGCATAAGATTGTTTATAACATATTTTATATATTATATATTTATACTTATATGGACTTTTATCATATAATGTTGGTTTGATTTGTTTTTTGTGATACTGGGAGTCGAACCCAGGGCCTCATGGATGCTAGGCAGGTGCTTCTCCACTGAGTTACTTCCTCAGTCTTCATTTCCTTTTTGCAAGACAGAGTTTTTGCTAGGTTGCCTAGGCTGACCTCTAACTTCTGGTTGTCCTGCCTCAGCCCCCAAATACCTGAGATATCAGGTGTGCACCATCGTACCCAGCTTATCTTACATGGATTTAATAAACATTCTTCTATTTCTGCTCAGGAATTAATAAGAATGATTTTAGAAACACAGAGGAGAATAAATGTATGTGTCCACGTTTACACAGGCTAATTGCTGAAGTTAGCCATACACATACACTACAGAGTATGAATTTGGTACAGTACATTACAATAAGGCCTCCTTATGGGTTGTTTCTGAGTTTTGAAACTTGAAAGTAATATCTTTACTTAAGCATCAGTTTCTCCACATTTACCTTTAAAAAAGCAAATGACAACAAGAGAGGTGATTTCTGGACTTTTATTGACAAGGTAAAAATAATTTAAAATAGCATATAACCAATGATATTTTTATTTTTGAATCACAATTTAATAGAAAGTAAATAAAAGTTGGTATGTTATCAAGATTTTATACCATTAGTCTGGACAGAACAACACTTTTGGGGTTGAAAATGTAGTAGCTATTACTGTGATTAAAAAAAAAAAAAAAAGACGGTACTTGCAAAAGAAAAAAAAAAAACCCTGACTATGCATGGAGCAGAATAGAAGATGCAGAAACAATTCCAAACACACTCAGTCATCTTATCTTTGACAAAAGGGTCAAACACCTTCACTGGGAGAATGACAGCCTCTTTAATCAATGGTGCTAGGAAAACTGGCTTTCCACAACTGAAGATTAAACCTAGACCCATATCTCTCTCCATGCACTGAACTAAAATTGAAAGGGATCAAAGATCTAAATATTAAAACAGAAACAATCTTCTAGGAGATCTAGTAGGTAAAATTCTTGAAGACATAGATACTTTATGAACAAACCCTGATCGTACAGGAAATACTACAAAGAATCAACAACTGGGATCACATTATATTAAAAAGCTTTTGCATAGCAAAAGAAGCCACCAACAGAGTGAAGAAACAACCCACAGAATGGAAAAAATATTTTTACCAGCTCTTCCTCAGACAACAGACTAATATCCAAAATATATAAAAAAACTCAAAAAACTCAGACCTCCCAAATTTAAGTACTCAATCTGAAAGTAGGCATTTGAAATGCTTATACACTTCTCAGATGAAGTACAAACACCAATAAATATAGGAAAAATGTTCAATATTCTTGGCTCTTAGAAAATCCAAATTAAAATAACACTGAGATTCCCTCTCACTCCAGAAACAATGGCTATTATCAAGAAATCAACCAATAACAAATGCTGGCGAGGTTGTAGGGAAAAAAGAACCCTTCCTCACTGTTGGTGAGAGTATAAATTGGTACAACCAATATGTAAATCAGTATAGAGACTCCTCAGAAAAGTAAAACTAGAGGTCCTATTTGACTCAGTTATTCCCCTCTTTGGTATCTTCCTGGAAGAGTTAAAAGCATCAGACCACCATGATATATGCACACTCATGTTTATAGCAGCACAATTTGTAATAGATAAATCTTGAAAACAGCTCAGATACCCATCAAAGGATAAATGGATAAAGAAAATGTGGGTTTTATGTATAAAATGTATGTGGTAGGACAAGCCTGAGACATTTTTACATAAATGGACTCACCTTGAGAATATATTTTTTAGTGAAATAAATCAAACACATGCTTAAATACCACATGGTTTTTCTTGTGTGAGAAACCAAAAGAGTAAATAAGAACCAAAATGAGTGATAGATATTGGGAAGTAGGAAGAAAATGTTCAAATGGGAGGGGAAACAAGGGAGGGGAAAAAGGGAAGGGATGAAAGGGAAAAGAAAAACGAGAATAGAAGGAAATAATGGAAATAAAGTATGAGGAGGGGAAGAAGAGGGCTGAAGGGGGAGGAGGGGAAGGGGGAAAAAGACTCAAGCTTTGTTATGTACAGGTACAAATTCCCTATGATGAATGTGATCCTTATATATACCTAAAGTGTACCAATAAAATTAATTCTAAAAATCTAGTGGCTGTCTTCCTCAAAGCACCTGTTTTCTCTCATTATTTTACTTCATATTATTGTTACAGAATCTCACATTTTCTTTTAACCTAATGCAAGTTAATGTGCTACTGAAAAGTACTGAGAGAGAAACCAATTTGTCTGAATGTTGACACTGTTAAAATCAGGAAAGGAAATGGGAATGTGCTGATTTGCATTTGAATAATTAATATGGACAAATCCCCTTCTCTATTTTTGTACTAGGTCTTGATATGAAATTTAATTCTTTGCTGCCCAAATTGGCTGTGAAGAAAGTAAAAAATGTTACATTCCAAATATTGAGATAGAGTAGTATTACCTTTGCCAAATGGAGAAATAATTCAAAGGTGTGGGTTTTTTAAAGTTAATTTATTCTGAAAGTATATATTGAAGAAATCATAGTCTATTCTGACTTTGAATCAATATTGACAATTCAAGTATTTAGCATGTTTAATACTAAGGAAAATGAAGAATAATTAATGCAAACAAATACAAAGCTAAATATTTTTCTTTTCCATAACAACTTTCCCCCAAATTTATTGGGAGTAAATTGGAGAAGGAATGTGAAATCTTGAAAACTGACAGACTTGATTGTGGATTTAATTTGTTGGTACAGCTACAGCAACTGAGGTCTTTGTCAGAAGTATTCAGTGAGTGGCTATATAATCACGTGCTTCTGTCAAAAAAAGGAAAAGGGGAGAGAAAATATTATTTTTAAACCTCAGGGGAGGGCCGGGGCTACAGCTCAGTGGCTTAAGAGATTGCCTGGCAAGCCGGAGGTCATGAGTTTGATTCCCAGTACCAAAAAAAACCCCCCAAAAAACCAGCTTAAACCTCAGGGGAAAATTACATAACACTGAATTCGACTCATTGAAATGCTAGTGAATTAACTGGTGACTCTAGAGCTTGATCACCCTTAAAGAGCCTCAATCTTAGGCTATTAAGAACAGAGGAAAAAGAGTGCTAGCTCTGGAGCCTTGCAATGTTGATGTGGCGATTCTACTTTGTTTTGTTCTCTGTTGCTGATGCCACATGGCTCTATTACAAGCCTGTGGGATGTCTCTTCCACAGCTCTGCTGAACTAAGATAAAAAGCACTGGTTTCACTTAAAGAAAAAACAGGATTTTAAGAATGGTTTTCTTAGCCCAGGATGATGGCACACACCTGTAATCCCAGCACACAGGAGGCTGAGGCAGAAGGATCATCATGAGTTCAAGGCCAGCCTGGGCTACATAGTGAGTTCAAGGTCAGCTTGAATTACACAGTGAGACCCTGTCTCAAAAAAAAAAACAAAAAAAAAACAAAACAGAATGGTTTTCTTCCTAATAAATTCGTTGCTCATGATTTTTTTTAAAAAAAGTTATTAGCAATGAAAAGGCAAAAGAAAAGACACAATTGTCCTTCTTCCTGACTTTAAAATACCTTTTGTCCCTACATTTCCTCATGTAATTCCCACAGCCATCCTGTGTAGTACTGTTAAGTTTGGCTTAAATCTGCCTCCATATTTTAAGTTTGGCTTAAAGGTTTCACCATACATTGAGAAGTATAACCTAATGTGCTATGTATGAGGACTATAATCTTGTTACTCTTGTAACAAGTAGCTAAATCTCATCCGTTCATTAATAGTAACTGTTCTAGGGCTGGGGATTTAGCTCAGCGGCAAAAGATCATGCCTGGCAAGAGCAAGGTCGTGAGTTCGGTTCCCGGTACCGGAGAAAAACAAAAAAAAAAAAAAAAATAGTAACTGTTCTAACCACATTCAAACCAAACAGACAAAAGGTGGTACCAATCTGGCTGTGTCTACCTTGTTTCTATTTTCTGTATGTTACTCCCTTTTATCTGGCTATGTAAAACCTGCCCCTGTTGTGGGTAGAGTTTGTCTGAACTTGTCCTGTTTTTGTGAGCTGCCTTACATAGTTGAATTTAATATGTCAAAGTTTTTCATTTCATAGTAGTCATTTCCCATTTTATGGAGGAAGAAAGTACAGAAGGCTGAGGGACTTGCTCAAAGTTATCCAGTTAGGACTTAGCTGAACTGCAACCAGGTGTCTTCTCCCAGTCTCAAAAGAAGAAAAACAAGCACACAAACTCTGCTGAGTCATCACCAGATTGGGACTACCAGACATAGACTATAAACTAATAGTGATATTTCCTCATAGTAAGATGCTGTGGGCAGAGCACATGTAGTCGAATTGGTAACATATACTGTGCATTTGCTTGGTGTTACCAAGCCTTGGGCTCACTAAATTACATTCATTATCTCAACTGATCTTTAAACAAATCCTGTAAGGTAGATATGTTATGAATATTTGACAGCTAATGAAGAAAGGTTCAGTTAAAATAAATGGCATAAATGCAGCCATATTCTTTTGGACAGGAGTAGTGAACGTATGTTTTTCACTTAGATTGCTTATGACAGAGAAATTACAGTATCATAGTTTTCCAAGCATGCTTTTTTATTCACTCATGTTTTACATAAGTCCGAGAGAACATATATTTTGCAGTTCAATTTTCCTTTCCTTTTCCTTTTCCTTTTCCTTTTCCTTTTCCCTTGCCTTCGCTTCTCTTTGGAGATCACACAGAGAATTTTCCCTCGCTCCACGGCACTGCAAGTGGTTGCTGAGCTCAGATTAAAGGCCTAATCAGTAGGAATCAACTTGCCTTCTGTTTGCCAGCCTACAAGTATTCAAATACATACCAGCACTTAAGGTCCATTCAATGCATGAAGGAATTTGAGGACAATTAGGATGCTTTTTCCATAGTATTGCCTCTTGTTTTGGTTGTCTATAGCTGTGTAATAAATCACTCCAAATTTAATTTTGGACCACATATATATCACACCAAAACCCCAAACCACAATTATTATTATCTTTCACAATGTTGCAGGTTAATAGGGTTCAGCTTGGTAGCTCTCACTTGAAGTATTTCTTGCAATTACAAACAGTGATCAGGGCTAGACAACTTCTGGGAGGTTTCCTACTCAGGTTTCTAATTATTGATATTGCCTGTCACCCGAGGCCTCAGTTAGGAACAACAGCCAGCTGTCTATGTGCGGCCTCACTGTGTAGCCTGAACTTTTTCACAACAAGGCACCTAGGTTCTAAGAGTAAAGATCCCAAGCAAAACAGAGAGCCAAGTGAAAGCCAAGTGACTTATGATCAAGTCAGAAGTCATTTACATCGCATGTTCCTTTCTACTCATAAGAAGCAAGTCATTTTGGCCAGACCACATTCAAGGAGAGGGAAATTTGACTCCACCTCTTAGTAGAAAGATAATCAAAGAATTTGCGGGCAAAATTTAAAACAACTACACTTTTCCCATTGATAAATACAGAAAATCATGTAATAAATTTGAATTACTCTAATCAATGAGGTTCCAAGAAATTAAAGAACATATATCAACAAAACAATCATGACTTTGTTACATAATGATTGTTTAATTAAGGTATACAAAGGCAATTAACTACACAACCCTAAATGTTCTTCTGACCTCTACATGAGAACAACTGCTTCAACTTTGTCTCAACCAAAGCCATCAACTAGCTGAGGCTGCTGTTTTTCCTGGAGAGTGTCTTTCATCTAACCTCTCTCATTCTCCCATTACCTGCAGGTACATGACAGCAGTTGTCCCATTTATTGCTGTGATATCTGCCTATGCTTTGTACCTGACATGAGATGCACTCTGCTAGCCTTCACCCTGAAATCTTAGGACACAAAGACAAGAGACTTGTGCAATTCAAAATTTAGCCCTATTATGCTCATGTCTAATGAGGCTGAATATCTGACACTCAGGATACTTTGTTGTGTTTTTGTGTTAACTCTCTCTTGGAGCTATTTTTAAGTGCTACACATTTATTTTTAAATGTTGAGTAACTTACCACACCACAAAATATATTGTGAAAATATTCATCAAAATTCCCATAAAATGTCATCACTAGTGAAAGATAATATGGAAGACACAGGGAAATCAAGTGTAGACCAAGGGGCTCTATCCATGTGAATTGTGGACTGCAATTCACAAAACTTCTTTTTACTTGTCTGGGAACATATTATGTGCTAGAATTTAGACCTTTATCAATACATTGTTATAAAAAGATGTAGATATATATAGGTACAGAAATAGAAATAGGTCTAGATCTAGACCATCTAACCGAAAGCAGGTCACTCTGCTTAGCCTTGGAAAATGCCAATATATCCCCTCCAGAATGCTCCTGTCAGTATTTACAGTAGTGGCATTTTCACCACAGGATTAAGACCAAATTGTAAGTTAAATTGCTTTGCATTTTATTTTCTGTTTTTCAGGTAAAAGAGCACTTCCTGCTGTTTTCTGATAATCAAGATAAAATTCAAGTACACATCAAGCACTTAGCCTACAATTTATTCTTACAATAATTTTAAATGAGATTTATGGAACAGCATCCATAGATGGATCATCTAATCTATTTCATTTTTCTTAATGTTTATCTTACAGTTATGAGGAGAGAAAATACAAACACAAATGTGCAGCAAGAGATTCTAATCAGAAATCACTTACCAGTATTTGGATATGATAAGGCATAAAACTCCACTAGAAATTTAATGTTGCAGTGCGGGATGTTTGTGTCAATTACAAGACATAGACCATCCACATGCTCACATTGTAGGCTCTACTGATCCCCCTTTTCATTAGATGACTGCTAAAACTCATTAACTTTAACTTCTATAATTTCTATAAAATTTTTCAACTCCAGATTAGTTCCTAATATTTGGACCTTTTATCCAAGGATAGTTCTGTCCTCTGCCCTCAGCCCCTAGGAGATAATCATTAAGCTCTGGAATGTTCTGCCTATTGGTAAGACTGTCTTTGATTACCCTAGGGTTATGAACCACCGTGTATAGCCTAACAATGTGATTTAAGATCAGCTTGGCTTCTAAAACAGCTGGAGGTTAAAAATTAGCCATGTGTTGGCAATCAACCACAGCTATATCATTACACTGTAATATAAGCTCTGAACTTAAGACTCAGGTGTACTTACTGTGTTGGTAATAGTCTGTGTGGATCATCATACTTTGCTGTCAAGAAAAATCAACACTATTTATGGTTCCACTGGGAAAGGAAAACTAGAAACTTCCCACTTGGAAGTTTCCTGGATTTACCTCAAACATTTCTTATCTTGGTTGAGTTTAATCTGTATCTTTTTCCTATAATAAACTGTAACTATGAGTATGATAGCTTCCAGTGAGTACTTTGAGTATTTCTAACACATGACTGAGCATAAGGGTATTCTTGAGGACCTAAATTTGCAGTTGGTGCCAGAAGTGAGGATGGTCGTGGGGATTTCTAAACTTTGTGGACACCATACCAAGTTTCTCCAGAATTAACATATCAAATTAAGTGTACTGTGTTACAAATGGTGTCTTACTTTTCTCATTGCTGAGAACATTCAACATTCAAATTTAAAGGAGAAAAGGCTTATTTCAGCTTACAGTTTGTAGAGCTCTCTAGTCAGCTGGCTCCAAAGTGGGGTGGCATAGCAAAGGAGTATCACAGAGGAGAGATAGTTCATGACATGGCAAGAAGAAGGTAGCAGACAGCAAGCAAGCAAGCAGCAGCAGTGGCAACCTGCCTTCTTTCTATCTGTTTAATTCCATCCAGTCTACCAGAATATTGACTGGTACCACTCATTTCCAAATTGGGGTTTATGTTATCCATATGCCTAATCCCAGTATCATGCCCTTAACCCACATTCACACTCCTAAATCCAGCCACCTCTGAAAAGCCCTGACTATGAGCATGTGAGGCTTTGGGGAAATATCTAGATAAAGCCAAACAAATGACAACAACTCTATAGCTATAATACTAATTTTTCTTAGTTTATTAAAAAGAAAGGTTTGTGCTAATGTTGTTTGGACAATTAAATGCCTATATCTTGTACTCTGAGTAATTTATCTAAAGATAACAATATGCAGTATATTAATCATTGTTTCTCTCCTATTAGCTTGATTTGAAATTTTGTTTTATTTTTTCTCTTTAAAATAAAATTAAGAAAAGAAAGCTGGAGTATTGAAGGAATTGGATCATGAAAGAATCACAGCCTCTTCCATAGGTACTCCTTAAGGCACAAGAAGATGGAGAGAAATTCCTTGGATTCTCATTTCCTTCCAATCTATTAGGCAGAAACCATCTAACATGGAAATGTGGGAAACCAAACTCATGAGGGCCTGCCTCTGTAATACAAAGCAAGAAAAGGAAAACATGAAGAGCAGAATTTTCCAGGGAAAGTGCCTTAAGACACGATTTATTTAGCAATAGGAATAGATTTATTCCAGTCCCAATTAAAGAATGAAGATAAATACCTGAAGAAAGAAAAGAGTCATGGTACAATACTCTGAATTTAATCATTGAAACTAGTTAATCATGCAGTTATTGTTGAATGTAGGCTTACAAAAGAGAATGATGATACAAAAATATTTATGAAAGAGGAGTTATAAGTTAAATATATATTTTTAATTAGTGCCTGGTTCTAAAATTCCAGACAACATCTTCTAAAACTACAAGGTTCAGAAGGAAGGACTACGGGAAAGAAAAGAGCTCTGTGTTGGTTTTGTACCTTTCATTCTTCAGAAGTTAAAAAAATAAAGCCAACAGTAGTACTTCAGGGGAAGGATAACATTCACTTTAAACTATCTTTCTGAGATAGGAGACACTTGTGTTGTTGACAGATTTCACTCAAATAGAGCAACAGACTCTTATAACATCACTCATTGAAATCTGAAGATTTTGCAACTCAGTATAAGCAGCGAGTGACAAGATGGTTCAGTACAAGGGCTTTCATCATCTAACACGAAGCAGAGATAAGCCATTGACTACTTGGGGGAATAGATGACTTGACCGGTATCAGGTAGGTTTTGATAATCTTTGTAAAGTGTTTTCTTTATGTGATACTTGGGAAGTATAAACCATGCATATGAGTATCATGTGAGTAGAACTAATGATCAGCCAAGAATAAGTAGTTCAAAGGAAGAAGACAGTTTCCACTGGAGTGATGGAACAAACTATATGGCAGAAACTATGCTTTGAGTGAAAGTGTAAAGGACTGGGGAGGTTTTCAGGGGTTGAAGTCTGAGGGATGGTAGAGAGCAATGGCATTCCCATGAGTGAGGCAGCTATGCTGAAGGGTATATTAGGTGTTTGCTTAGGAGATCTGGGTGAAAAACTACATAAATGAAATAGCAGAGCTGAGAAAATAAAAGGAAAGTTTTGTGGCACTCTGAAGGCTGGTCTATTGGATTAAAGCAGAGAATTTGCTTAAGGACCTGATCAGAATGTATAGTAAGTCGATTTGGATTAAGAGGTGGCAACAATCAATAGGCTATTTTCTCTTCTGCTTCCAGATTCTACCTAAGTTTCCTGAGGAATAGGTAAGAATAATATATTCTTTGTAAGCTGCAAAGAAGCTGAGAAATCACTTAATCAACTCCTTGATTTCATAGAATAATCTGAGGTCTATGGAAATAAAGCAAATCATATTTCTTTTTGGTATATTTCCTTTTTGAAGGCCAGAATCAAGAAGAAAAGATACTAAACTATTAGATGATGGAGCTCTTAGATGTTCCATACCCAGTTGAGCTCCGAACAGAAATATTCATTATTTTAAGTCATTAAATTTTGAGGTTGTTTGTTACACAGCACCAGATAACTACGTATTTTCTAGGCTTCTTGTACTTTTTCTAGCAAGAATTTGTTGTGCCGCTGTCTTCTCTCCTCCCATCATACTTTTCTCCCCAGTGTGCCATTGATCCACCATTACTTACTTTCCCCAGAAAAATTTCTACCTTTCTACTGTACTGTGTCCAAACACTTTATCTACCCCTTCCTCACCTAGGTTACATATTGTACAAAAATAGCAACATGACAAGTAGATACTATTTCTCACTAGTAAGAGCACAGCAGGAAGAAAATTGGCCCTGCTCCATCGCATTACCACAATCATTAGCCAGCACACAGGTCAGTAATTACCAGATGTTGAATACGCCTCAGATTTCTCCCCTCTTAGAAGATAGGGAGAAAGGCTGCTCAGCCACAGTCACTGGTGAATTTTAGCAAGTGATGTTTCTGACCTCTTCTCCAATGTCTCCCACTTCACTTCTCTTCGTGGTATCTGTTGTGGTCTGTGGGGATATCCCTGGGCACACCAAGTACTGGAGGTAGACCTAGTACTGACATGTAGTTGTCATTACTTCACCTTGTCAAAGGTTTGTTTGGGACCATCATGGGTGGGTTAGGGGAGAAGCATGGAAAGGCAGAAGATTCATCTTTCTTCTGTATCATGTGGTAGAAATCCTAATGAACTATCTAAAAAAGTACAACCTAAAGTTCAGTTCCTAAAACCTTAAAAGATGTTTAAAAAAAAGAACAGTGTTTCTTTCGGAGCTGCACACAGGGTCATGGGTCTAGCAGCAACTCAACTTGAACTAAGCAAAGAAGTATTGCCTCCCAGAGGCTAGTTTACAGTGTATTCTCCTTTCTTGAGATGGCTTTATGTCTTCATTTTATTATCTGAGAAGTTAGCTCTATCAGACAGTGACAAGTTACATAATGTTATCTCACAGATGACGTCAACTCAAAAATAGCAGCAGCATGTCTGCTTATACTCTCACAGGGAATGAAGCGTAACTGTTCACAGGGGAACTCCAATGAGGTTGGGTAGGTAGTACTTTGATTAGTCACAATTTGTTCCTAGGGAACTCAAATCATTTAAAAGACCTTATCTCAAAATGGAGAAATAATAGGAAGACCATCTGGGATCCCTAGTTAAATTTACAGACAAATTAAAATAGCACAGAATCAGGAGCAATGTAGTTATATTCCAGCAGCAACAAAATTGCATTTGTTGTGTGCTTAATGGTAGGGCTCAAAAATAACCAATATCTAGCTAACACTAGCTGGCTTTGTCTTCTGCATTTCACATAGGAAATCTGACTTGCGAAAACACAATTTGGCTTTGGGTGATTTTGGTAAGGAGTTCATATATTTATCATACAAAATGTGGCACTTTTGAAAGTAAAAGTAGCTTCCACTGATAATTACTCCAGGACAACAGACATAATCTGAGGGAACAGGCATGGCCTGTTTGACGAAAACTTAGTCTACCTAAACTTAGGAAATACAAAAAAGACCTGTGTGCTAAAATGCAGCATTCCAGGGAATCCTTTAAATGGGCAATGCCTTCAAGGAGAACATAATTTGTTTTCATCAGCCATATCTTAATGATAAATAATAAAAATCAAAGTACTGCATAAAGAATGATTTTAAAAATGAAAGGAAAAGATGTGCAATAATGTGGCTAGGCTCTATTTTACAAGGGCTGGACTTGTAGGATGTCCTTGGAGCTAGGTTTCCAAGAGCAGACTCCAATCAGAATCTAGAAAGGAATGTGAGAGATGCAGAAAGCCAATTCCATGTACAAGCTATCCCAGACAGCCTTTCTTTTCCACCCACCTGTATTTTGTGCTGACATAGACAAAAGGGTGTTGAAATGGAGAACCTAAAAAAGGGCAGTTGAGGTTTTGAATTTGATGCCTAAACTAGACAGAGCAGACTTACAAAAGATAATGGAGCTGAAACATAAAATTGTATGAAAACAAATTCCTGCTATGAGCAGCAAAATTCTATTGAATCCCAGGATATTAATTTCTTAAAGACTTCCTCTATCAGTTCTTCAAGTTAATGTTGCCTTTGGATTCTGCAGGAGATGAAGAGGGTGGTGAGAGAAGCGCAGGAAGAAGAGATGCCTTGGAGCTTACCACATAAGCCACATTAACCAGCACTATTACCACTCATATGCTAACCTGAGTAATGGAGAACAATGCAGATTGGGCTAAAACTTCAACAAAGTAGATTCAGGTGGGGCTACTCCAATGCGTATTTACCCATAAGCAAGGGTTATTTTTGTTCCTTTATTTAGTTGTCATCCTCTTCCCCCAGGAAACTGGAACAGCATGATTTGAATTGCCTTTAGTTCATTTTGTTAAACATTTTATTGAAAAATACATTTAGATTTATAGAAAATTGCAAAACTAATACAGAGTACCACCATATAACCCATACTCTGTTTCCTCTATTATTAACATCTTGAATTACTATGGCACATTTGTCACAATTAATGAACCAATATTGTCACATTATTTACTAATATCCATACTTTTTTCTGATTTGCTTGTTGTTTACCTAATGTTCCTTTTCTTCTTAAGGATTCTGTCCAAGCTCTTAGAGGACAGTCACCATGTCTCTTGACTCTTCTTGATTGTCACAGTTTCTTAGACTTTTATTGTTTTTGGTGATTGTGATGTTTTTAAGGAGTGCTAATAATGTAGTATTTTTAGACTGTCCCTCATTGGGATTTGTCTGATTTTTAAAAATCATAACTAGATTGTTGTTATGTGTTTTAGGAAGGAAGACCACAAGAGTGAAATGTCATTTTTATCACATCACATCAAAGGTATCAATATTACTGACCAATGGCTGTGGACCTTGATTACCTGGCTGAGATAGTATTTGTTAGATTTCTCTATTATAAAGTTACTATTTAATTCCCTGCTTTTCTATACTGCATTGCTTGGAAGAAAATCACTAGGCATAGCCTACACTTAATGAGTGAGGGGATATTTTTCATCTTCTTGAGGAAGTATCTATGTAAATTAAGCAGATTTCTTCTGCACAAGACAGTTGTCTATTCTCCCTCTTTTATTTATGTATTTTCATTTATTCAATCTTTTATATCAGTGTGGACTCATGAATATTTATTTTATAATCTGAGCTATAAACTAATACTTTATTTTTTTGCTCAAACTGTTCCAGCTTTGACCATCGGGAGCTCTTTCAGCTGATCCCTATGCCTTTTTCTCATACACCTTGTTGTGGCTATTTTTGTTTGAGTACTTTCTTAGTCTCTGGCACTACGAGATGCTCCAGGACTTACCATGGATAATTCTTGCTCTAGTCCTAGAATCATCCATTTCTCCAAGAAATCCTGTTCCTTTCACTGGAGAGTGGCATTAGAAATAAAATCTGAATTTTTAAATTTGTTTTGGAGGAAATTTTAAAGGAGTCTCTTTAGGCTGGCATTAGCAACATTTACATTGTATATTGCTTCTATATGTATTTAATATATTTATTTTGGGATGAGTAGAGAAGTTGGAAAGTACCTGGATGCTAAGATGTGAAAAATTATTGAAGATTTTAAGGAAAGTTGTATTCAGTTTTAATATATCATGAATTTGAGATTGAGTAGGGGTTGAAAAAGAGGAAAGAGCAACAAGGATATCTTAGAATATTTTAATAATTGATTGATTGATTTCACTAGTAAGTTATTGACCTGTCCAGTATTTGAAAAAGACAAGGAAGCACATTTCTTCAGTTGAAGGTAAAACCTTGAACTTCTCATAAGGTAAAGGAATGATGCTTCTGTTCCCAAACCTCAGTTTCAATGGAAGCACTAACATTATTGTACGTTAGATCAGAGTTCCAAAGTCTATGGAAAAAGACTAAGAAATTTTTTATGTAACCATGGACAAGTCATTTGGTCTCACTAGCTTCATTTACTCATCTGCAGAACTGGACAGGTAATATTATTTACTTCTGTGAGATTTTTCAAAACAAAACAGAATGCACAAAGAACTGAGCAAAATATATAATTTAAATTAAATATGAAGAGATGATTGTTACCTTTCAATGAATGAAGGGAGCCGCTTGGTCTCAGTGACCTCCAGGTATATCAGCATTCTTAGTAACTACCGTTGTTCTTGAACATCATTGTTGGAGACTTCAATATAAGTGAGATGAATATCACCTTCCTATATTTTGTCCAATAATTAAGTCCCTATTAGGAAAAATGAGCAAGGAGGATAAATGGAATGGATCTAAGAAAAGTCACATTCCACAGTGTGTTCAACATATTTCCCAAATAATTGCAAACCTGATTTGAAAGTCTGGGTACTGATTTAATGCTCTTTTATCTTCCCCTTCAGGGACAGAATAGATTCCCAAGGAAAGTATATTACTTTCACTTTACCTAATACAGTATCACCAGGGACTCATGTTCTTAGGCTGGAAGCAGACCCATTACTCAACTATAGTGGAATAGAGGAGGGGTAGAAAGAAGGACAGAGGTGTTTTGTCTCTAACTGCCTGATTGATACTAAATGACCATAGTGTACTGGTATTAGTGTTCCAGAGTGTGTTCATTAAGAAGATGATCATGGGGGCTGGGGATTTAGCTCAGTGGCAAAAGCGCCTTCCTGGCAAGCACAAGGTCGTGAGTTAGGTTCCTGGTACCGGAGAAAAAACCAAAAAAAAAAAAAAAAGAAGAAGAAGATGATCATGCTTTTTATGAAAAACATAATTTTAGGTTGCATTTGATAATAAAGCATTCATGCAATTCTATTTCCTTTCAAAACCACCTTAGCTGAGAACTCTTACTGTGTTAAGAAATGCAAGACCGCTAAAGGAAATGTCTTTTAATATTTAATAATATGCAGGGTGTGGCTTTTAAGCACATGTTTTCATCCTCTCTGAGTGCAAGCCCTGAAACCCAGAAGAGCAGATAGCATGTAGATATAAGTCTTCCTGTTCTCTGTAAAGTATTTCTATAAAACTGCCTTCATTCTATGATTCTAGGGCACTGCCCAGAAATCAGGTAGGATGGAAGAAGTATGGACTAGGAGTACTGGAGGTAATCTCTCATCTAGCAGTATTTGAACCTTGCAAATTGGATGGATTACTTCTCTCAATCTGCCTACCTAATTTTGAAAAGTTATAATCAAGACTCAGACACTAAACTATTGGTAACCCCAAATCCATTCCCCTTTTTAGTAGACCACCCTGCTGCTGTTTCATAAATATTTAAATTTCTTATTCTTACATCAAAACATTTTATTTTTCCTTTGCTATAGCCTTTGTCACATGCATGTTAACTACAGTTGGTATCGTCTGTCAGAACCCACGCATGCAACATGGGTACATGAATTATTCTTTAACGCAAAGTATTTGATTGTCTTCTTCAAATTGTCCAGTTATCCAGAAGATAAAAGCAACCTTGACTGACATTTTTATTTGTGTCTTAAATCTAAGGTTTAAGGATGAGACCATCAGTCCAAAGTCTCTTGCAATTTCTTTCTCTGTTGCTCCTCAGTATTTTACTCAAAAGGACACCTGTTGCTCTGTCTTGGCATGAGCACATTCTAGACTTGTCATATGTATCTGCTATCTAACTTCACATTCTCTAAAACTTCTATAAGGCTTTTTACATCTCCTAAGTCACTAAAAAAGAACTGCAAAGTATATACTTTCAAAATTCAAGTCCTGACTTGCACAATTATATTTTCTTCAGAAATTATGTTTAAAGGTTTTAAGCTGCTTTTTAAAAAAAAGCTTTTTAAATACAACCTAAAATGTCAAAAATTCTATGATTTTTAAAATACAGAGTTCAGCCCAGTCCTTAAGAACAACTTTTATTCTGATGTTAAATACATACAGATTATTTCTGGCATTTTCTCTGCAACACTTTGCTCTCATTATTCTACCCTCCAACCATGAGTCCTTGGGTTCATTCCTTTCACTTTTGAGTTGGACATTTTAATATAACCTTTGCTAAAATTCACGTTCTAATTTGATTGCTACTGTGATGATAAGAGATGGTCCTGTTAAGAGGTGATTAGGTCCTTAAGGGAGATTAATGCTGTTCTCTTGGGACTGGGTTAATCTTCAGGGGTAGATAGTGTGAGGGCAGGTTATTACAAAGTAAGGATGTCCTTCATTTTTTGCCTGTTCTACAAATGCCTCTTTTATTTCCACATTTTCTGCCATGTTATAACATGCGATGAAGCCTGTGCCAGATTTGGCCACTCAATCTTGACTTCCAGCCTACAGAATTGTGAAGAAAAGTAAACCCCTATTCTCTATAAATAACCTAACCTTGGATAATATATTACAGCATCAGAAAATGGACTAAGGAAACCCTCATCCCAGAGTTAGGGAAACTACTAATAAATCAAAGAAATCAGCATGGGGAACACTTAATATATCACTACATTAAGATTTTTTTGCAAGCAAGATATGCAAAGCTTTAGCCAGTTAAGCAGAGGCTTCATTACTAGTTTCACTGATGTCATCAGCACAACACTTGAGAATATTTTCTGACCTATTTTCTTTTCCTCTTCTTGTTTTCTATAACATGAAGGCATCGGTCCTGACATTCACCAACAGCACTGTACAACAAATGTAGTGGTTCCTATTTCTTCCTCAGTAGGCAATGAGAAGGGAAGAGACAGCTGGTAACACAAATGGCTCTTTATGCTGAATTACCTCCATGGGAAGAGAATGAAAAATATATACATGGGGACCAGAAATTTACTTATATCCTAAAATTTATTGGCTACTAAGGCATTCATGGCTTTTGGAGAGTAACCTAACCTTTCCTGAGATTCTGATTGAAATGTTTTTCAATATTGGATGCTTGATAGACTTTATTCTTGATGTTAGTCTCAACTGCATAAATTGTATATAGTTATATATAGTACAGTCTCATTATTGAGGTAATTATGTTCCCTAAAGTTACCCCAAACTCTGAATTGATAATATTGCACTACTGCGTCAAAGAGAAACAGGGTTAGGCTCCTTGAAGTCTCTAACCTTGTTTTCTGTGTCTTCAGTTTAATGACACCTTATTAGTATGTATTATTGAATCTTTAACATTGAAATCATGACCTGCAGCACTATAACTCATACCTGATCAAAGATTACCAACAGACATTTTCCCTGTAAGGCACATGGAAGCCCACTGGTACTTAGGAACACTTGACAGCACTTCACCACTGCACTTGGGAACTACTTTAAACAGCAAGATCACCAACAAAAAGCACAAAAATCCAAAGTTCATGGCACTAAATAAACCATGAAATGATGACTTGTTCACAGAGAGGTGACACACCATGCTTGTCCTTAACTGGGAATGCCAAAGCAGCCCAAATTGTTCACCATCCTACATACGCTTGTGACCTAAAAAGTACCGTGAGTATTGATTTGGGGGTTATAAATACATTTCAGTGAATAGATTATTTCATAACTATGGAATCCGTGAATAACAAAGACCAGCCATTTATCAGTTATATGAATATGAGCTTACAGTTTCCAAGGATATATCCTTTGCACCGCTATGTGAACCAAAGAGATTGTGAGTGATAAAAAAGCAAGCTACTACATGAGAACACACTTATAGTTTATTGCTAACAATATCCAAGGAAGAAATATCTTTATGCACAGAGGTTAACAATGAATCTTTATACGTAAATTCAAATCTTATACTCTTAAAACTTAGTATATTAAATCATTTTCTCCATTTGGCAAAATATGGGTGTACTAGGGAAACTATTGAAAGATGTGTTGATGATAATATTTATCACCTAGTGGTTGCTTATTACATGCCAAGGAGTATACTAATCACTTTCATCTTTTAATTTGAACGGTGACCCTGTAGGCCAAGCATTACAAACATGAGAGACAGTATTATACATGAAAGGAATCTGTTGTTTAGAGACACTTTTTCATTTTAAAGAGAATATAAAACAAAAATGATACAGAATTTCAAAACAAGAGGATAGAAAATTGACAATGGTTGTTATATTGTATGTTGTTATCTTCAAAGTAGTTGCTCAGGCAATACTACTAGCAACAAAATATCCAGGACACAAATCTATGTTCTGATTCTATTTCTGATTTTTAAAATCTATACTTTAAACCAACAGATCTCAAAGTGTCATTTAGCAACATGTTGGAAATACAAATTATCACATCCAATACCAGCCTCACTGAGTCAGAAACTGGAGAAGGGGCCTAGAAATCTGGGCTTTAAAATCCCTCAAGGAGAAGCCAGTGCATGCTAAAGTTTGAGAACAAATGTTTGAATGACTAATGACATATACTAAATTATGCTAATCACATAAAATTAACACTTATTATTAAATTTAAAATACGAAGCAAGAGGCATATGGACTTTATCACAACCATTGGGATATAACTGTCATTTAATAAACTGTACATATTTAAAGTATATACTTTGAAAAGCTTTGACATATTTATCTATAACTAACCATAAAACCACTACAACAGTTGAGACACTGAGCATATTTGTCAACCCCAGAGTTTCCTTACACCACTTGGTAATCATCTCCTTATGCCAACCCTCCACTCCTTCTCCCCAAGCGCTTGCTGATCTGTTTCTGTTACTGTAGATTAGTTTGCATTTTCTAGAATATTGTATAAATAGGCTCAATAATACATATTACTTTTCTGTTTTCTTCTCAAGGAAATTACTTTGAGGCTCACCCATCTTGTTTGTGTAGATATTTTATTCCTTTTATTGCAGGGTACTATTTCATTAAATGAACATTCCACATTTGTTTAGTCACGTGTTGACAGACATTTTGGCTGTCTCCTGTTTTTAGCCATTCCAAAGAAAACTGTTGTGAATATTTGTGTGAAAATCAATGCATGAGTGTATACTTTATTTTCTCTTGGCTGGGTTATATGGTAAGTATAATTTTAACTTTTCAAGAAACTGCCAAACTGTTTTCCAAAATGATGACTCTATTTTATATTCCTAACAGCAATTCTGAGAGTTCTAGTTGCTCTACATTCTCACCAACTCAATATGATCCAATTTCGTTTGTTTTTGTTTTTAATTTTAACCATTCTACTATGTTTGTACTGGTATCCCATTGTGCTTCCCATTTCCATTTCCGTAATGAGTAATGATAATGAGCAGGTTCTAATTTGCTTATTTGCAGTCCATTTATTTTCTTTAGTAAAGTGCAAGTTAAAACTTTGCCTACTTTTAAAAGGAACTTTTTATTTTGAAATAAGGTCTGATTTGCATAAGAGTTAGAAGGATAGCGTAGAATCCCTATATATCTTTCACTCAGCTTTTTCTAATGTTAACATCGTATGTAAGCATTTATTAAAATTAAGAAACTAAGATTGCTACAGTGCTATTAATAAACTACATGTTGGTTTTATTTGAATTTAACCAGTTCTCTGCTAATGTCCTTTTGCTTTTCCAGAATCCAATTCACAATATCACATCATATTTCTTTGCAATGACTCCTTAGCCTCCTCCAATTACTAATTATTTCTCAATCTTTGCTGAGTTTTCCTGACTATGGAACTTTTTTCCCTTCACAATTTTTATTAGTGCGTATTAGTTGTTCAAAGTAATTGGTTTCATTTTGGCAGATTTTTTTTACATGCACATAACATACTTTAATTATTTCCCTTCCATCCCTCCTCTTGGCCTTGCCTCCAGTTTCACATTCTTTGGAGTTGTTTCAATGTATATAATGTATTTTAAGCTTTTGGATAAGATGAGTTATCTATTTCATGCAGTAACCCTTAATTTGAGCTTATCTAATATTTCCTCATCATTCTGTTGGGGTTACCGGGTTTGGAGGAGAATATTAGAGATATGAAATGTCATTTTCTTCATTTCCTCCCATTAAATTAGTGATACATAATATCAATATAACCATTCACTGGTGATGTTAACTAGGCCACCTGGCTAAGGTGATATTTGCTAGTTTTTTTCTTTTGCAAATTATTATTCTTTCCTTTTATGTACTCTTAAAAACAAGTCACAAATTTCAACCCACATTTAAGCTAAGGGGACTAGCTAAGGGAGGGAAACATATCTAAGAATGTGTTAAGACCACCATAGCAATTAATAAATATAATTAATTTTACATAATTTTTACATAAAACACAATGCTTAATTAATCAATATTATAGAGGAGATACATGAAGCTACTTCAATATCTTATTTTTCTTCAAAGATTTTGATTTATCTTCTGTTTCCTACCTGCTATATTATGACTGTTTTTCCTCTGTGATGCCCCTCTGCCATGCTTCCTTGCTTTGGAGCCAGCTGACTATAGACTGAAGCCTCTACAGACTGTGAGACAAAGTAATCATTTCCTTCCTTAAACTGTGGGTGTTAGGCACTGTGTCTCAACAATGAGAAAGTAACTAAGACAGACTCTGATACCAGAGAACTGAGGTCATTGATCTGAGGCTTTTTGGCCATGTGGTTCAGAAGCCTCTGGAACTTCCTTGCAGGAAGAGTTTGGAAAGTTGTGGTGATGCCAGCTAAAGAAACAGCTCTAGGATACTGTAAACTGACCTTGATGGGAGATTCTGGTCAGAGCTCAGAAGATCAAAATGCTGACAGAAATGCAGCTGGTAAAAATCAGGCTTAGGAGGTTTTAGTTAGGAATAAGGGCTACACTATTGGACTCTAGGCAATGTGTGTTAGGCAGTGGCAGAAAGTTTGCCTAAATTTTTCTCTTGTCCTGAGATACTGTGGGAGACTGAGATTAAGGACAGTGGGATAATTAATATGGCAGAAGAAATTTCAAGGCAGTCTCATGTTGAGGCAGTGGTATGGCTACTGTTTAGGGGCTTTTAGGCAGCTCTACCTTGAGAATCAAGAACAAACAGAATATCAGAATTATTTAAAAAGGTTTGAGTTTGGCCAGAAAAGAAGATCTAGTAAATTTGGAACCTGCAAAGATGGAAGAGAGGAAAACTTGACTGCTAAAAGATTAGCATGAAAAAGCCAAATTGTGCGTAACTTCAACGCTAATGTTCTGCAAGATGAAACATTTTAAATAAATTTTAACGTAATAAATTAGTGATGTCTTGCAATACAAGTAGTACATTGTATACCACATGATCACAACAATCCAGTGGTGCTCTCTCTCTTTCTCTCACTCTCTCTCTCTCTGCAGCATTCTGGGTGATCATCTCTCAAAAGCAAGTGGTTACAGAGGAGATTTCTTCTGCAGAAGAGGAGGAGAAAAAGGCAGAGGAATTCTTCACTTCAAATAAGATTAAAGAGATATGTAAAATGTGACAAACATCGCAAAATTTTGTAGAAAAACACCACCTGAGTAAGAGTGTAAAAGTGTGAGGGATGAATCTGTTTAATGACAATGCAATGTTACATTTTTATGAAATCCTCAAAAGGAGGCAAAAGCAAGTGCCACTGGATTGGATCCTTGTTAAAGTTTCATGAAAAGAAAAAGATACTATTGAGCCAATAGATAGCAGTAATTCTGTTAGTGATAATGAAGGTCATCCTATACAATAAACTCTTTATTGTCTTTCTCATACTACCCACAAAGGTTTCCAAAGGTAAGTGCAGGCTAATTTATCTGTTTCTGTATATTTTATATTTTCCTTATTATTTTGTATTATACTATTGTAATCATCTTATATGAATATTTTTGGGTTGTGGAACGAATCATCTGAATTTCCATTATTTCTTATGGGGAAATTCATCTTGATATACAACTGCTTTTTCACTATAAGCATATTCTGGAATGAATTATGCTGTCACAAGCCAAGGTTTTACTGTACTTTGAAAAAGGACAATAGAAAAGATGGCTTGAGGGCATCACAAGAACCAGCAGGATTCTACCCTTTGTAGCCTCAAAATTGCAAAGGTGAAAGACTTTGCTTTGAGAAGAGAGCCCCAGAACACCATGCTCCAGAATGGCAGCATACTAGGGAGTGGGAATCGATTCTCCAGGATTCAGGTTACCATCCTCAGCCATACAGCAAGATACAAAAGGGCTCAGCTACTGCTCTGGTTACTGGCAGACCTTGGCATCATCCACATCATGTTGTTTTTAGGCAAACGAAGAATGCAAGAGTTTTGGGGTCAAGAAAGCTCCCACCCAGATTTCAGAAGAAGGTCTGGGAGGCCAGGTAGTGTGCCCCTGAGAGAGAAGTTCATAAAGCTGTGAGGGTGAAACTGAAAGTACAGTGGAGATCCCAGGGTGTTGCAAAATACAGGAACATGGAACATCAGAGGAAAGCCCCAAGAAGTGAGTAAAGCTGGCCCATTAGTGAGGCCATTAAGTGCTAGCCTATGACAGAGGCCACAACCACCAGCAGTGCCATAGGTGTGGGGCCACTCAAGCTCTTTAGAGTTCACATCTCAACTCACATTGCCCTGAGTGCTGGACATGGAACTATGAGATTTAAGGTTTGCCCTGCTGGATGTCAGTCTTATTTTGGTCCCATTTTTTTCTATTCTCCTATTTCTATTGTTTTGGATGAGAATGTTTATTTGGTATCATTGTATGTTGGAAATTTTTAACTTTCTTTTCATTTTTACAAGGGTTCAAAGCTAAGAGTTTGCCTTAAATCTCAGGGGACACTTTGGATTGGACTTTTTGGCAATGCTGAAACTGTTAGCAATCTGTGAAGTCTTAGAGATAGACTAAATGCATTTTGCATAAAGAGATGTTCATGAGTCCTTTGGGGGTTCAGGTAAAACATTATGGTTTATATTTATATGTCCCCCAAAGCCCCAGCACTCATAGTTGAGGCTTTTGGGATGTGACTGGATCATGGATGTGTGATGTTCATGACTAGATCAGTCACTGTTGGGTTCACTGTTTGATGTGATGTTCGGTGGTAAAACCTGGTGAGAAGAGGTGGATCACTGTGGGTGTGGCCTGGAAAGGTGTATATCCCGCCCTGCCTCCCTTGAGCTCTCTGTGCTTCCCTGCCATGTCATGAACTGTTTCTCCTCTGCCATGTCACCCTACCCTAGAGCTAGCCTACTAAGGACTGAAACCTCTACAAACTGTGAGCCAGCATAAACTTTTCCACTTTTAATTTGTGAGTGCTGGCCATTGTGTCTCAGTAACTGCTCTACCACTGCATGAAAGCCCTAATTTCTCAAATACTTTTTACTGCATCAATTAAAATGTTTTTCATTGATGAGCTTGTTCATATAGTGACTTTCAGTGATTTATTTTCAAATATTAAACCAACTTTGTATTTTTGAGATATGCCTCAGTTTGTGATAATATTGTAACATTTTTATTTAATGTTGACTTGTTTGCTAAAATTTTACTACAAATTTACATCCACATTCATGGAGTACATTGATCTGTTGTTTTTTGTTACTGTATTTGCTGTCATTTTTTCCCTGAAATGTCTTTGTTGGATTTAGTGTTAGGGTAAAGTTGGAATCATGCAATGAGTAAGTTAAGTCTGCCTCTTATATATTCTGAAAGAGTTGTGTTTGATTGGCTTTATTCCTTCATTAAATAATTGATAGTACTCAAGCTCTCTGGACCTTAAATTTTCTTTGTGGTAAGGTTTTAAAACCACATATTGAATTTCTATAGTAAATATACATCTATTTAGATTATATGTTTCTTGAATGATTGTTAGTAGTTTAAAACTTTCAATGAGGGGCTGGGGATTTAGCTGGGGCTGGGGATTTAGCTCAGCGGCAAAAGCGCCTTCCTGGCAAGCGCAAGGTCGTGAGTTCAGTTCCTGGTACCGGAGGAAAAAAAAAAAAAAAAAAAAAAAAGCCTTTCAATGAACTTCCTAATTACATCTAAATTGTTGAAATCATAGGTATAAATATTCACAATATTCCTTTATTCTTCTCAAATTTGTAAGTTCTCTAATGGTGATAGAGTGAACTTCTCTTATTTCTGATATTTGAAATTTGTATTTTCAATAGTTCTACCTGAACTAGCAGGCTAGAGGCTTATCAATTTTATCAGTCTCGGGGCTGGGGATTTAGCTCAGCGGCAAAGCGCCTGCCTGGCAAGCGCAAGGTCGTGAGTTCGGTTCCCGGTACCGGAGAAAAACCAAAAAAAAAAAAAAAAAATTTTATCAGTCTCAAAAAATTACTTTTTATTTCATTTATTTTCTCTACTCTTTACTAGCTCATTCATTTATGCTTTGGTATGTATATTTCCTTTATTCTATCTATGTTGAGTTTTTGCTCTTTTTCTAATATTTTAAGCTGGTAATTGAATTCACTGATTTGAAAATTTTTTGCTTTTCTAATATAATATTTCCTCCCTATGCTGCTTTGGTGTTGCCCCCAAAATTTATATATGTTTTGTTTTCATTTTCTCAATTGAATATACTTTACATTTTATCTTATGTCTTCTTTAGACCAGAGGTTACTAGATGTATGTTATTTTGCTTCCAAATATTTGGAGTTATTCCCCAAATCTCTCTGATACTCATTTCTAATTTAATTCCCATGTAGTTGTAAAACATACTTTAAGTAAATTTAAACTTTCCAATTTTATTAAGACATTTCATAGCATGGAAAATGTCTTATTTCGGTAAGTATTCTATATCAACATGCAAAGAATATTGCTTGGAAGTGCTTTGATCTTTTGGATCTTGTTTTTATGACATATTGTTAATTAATTAATCTAAGGCTAATTATTCCTCATTACTGAGTCAATATATTCCCAAGTACTTTAAGTAATATTCCTTGAATTGTAAGTTTCCCAGTCTGACTGATGGTAACAGAACCTATTCTTGGCCCTGTATGAATACTAGGCACTGTCCTCCTTCATTCCCTTGGAATATCCATTACCAGTTTGGGGTTACTTACTTAGACACACACACTCATTAGCACTCTTACTAAATAATGAAATTTAGCCCTCCACATTTCTCTAGAATCCCCCCACTGCCTGTTTCTCTCCTCTTTGATATTTTTGTCTTGTGAACTTTATCTGCTTCTATGTCTCTAGACATAGTTTCATCTCTAAAACTCAGAGTCAGCCAGGCTCTACCTCAGTTTCCTCTCTCTTTACCATGGCATGAAAACTCACTCATCAGTAAAATGTGGGAATATTAGGGCTCTTTTCATTTGTTTACCATATCTCAAAGATAATTATCCTTCACTGTTGTTTAGTGTTTTTTTTTTTAATCTTTTTGAGACAGGGTCTTGCTGTGCAGTTCAGGTTGGCCCTGAGCTCGCTTTGTAGCCCAGGCTGGTCTCAAACTCACAACGATCCTCCTGCCTCAGCCTCCCGAGTGCTGGGATTGCAGGTGTGCACCACCATGTCCGGCTAACCTAATTCCTTTTTTTTCTCTCTCTCTCTTTTTTTCTTGAGACAAGGTCTCACTCTGCAGTTCAGGATGATCTTTAGCTCACTTTGTCGCCCATGCTGGCCTCGAACTCACTACAATCCTCCTGCCTCAGCCTCCCAAGTGCTGGGATTACAGGTGTGTACCACCATACCACACCTGGATAGACTGTTGGCTAGTGTCTTAAAAGTATAGTTTCATTCATTTTGTGTGGCTTTTGGGCTATTTCAGGTAGTAGAATAAATATAGTTTCCGTAACTCTATGTTGACTGCAAGTGGAAGGTCCACCTTCTTAGGTATAAACCTTTGGTTGTATATACACAGTTGAGTTTTCCATATGTCTTAAACCAAGAAGAAAATCTAAACAAAATGGTATGATTTAACATGTTGTTAATCATTTCATCTACAATACTATGAAAAAATATATAAAAGTATTTAAAAGTACTTTCCAAGATTCAGTCATTTTATATACTCCACATGAATAGAATTGAATGGCTTATTTAGCCCATTTGTCTATTTTGGATGAGAGTATATATATATATATATATATATATATATATATATATATATATATATAAAATCTTTTGGCAAGTGAGGATTAATCTTCCTCAGAGATACAGACCCCTGTCTGCTCTATTCAGCTCCATAAGAAGTAATAATTCCCTGTTATGATATAATTTACATTCTATATTCACACAAAGAAAGGACATAGAGCTCCTTCCTTAGCCCAATTGTCCTAAAAACATAATCATAGTTTTAGGACCTCTCCTCTCCTCACAGAAACACCAAGCCTATAGGAGAAGTTTGGGTCAAAATCTGCATTTATATTAGATATTTTTATGGAATGAATGTTCCAAATTCATACACTGAAGTTGTGAAATAATTAAGATTAAAAATTAAAGAAATTGGTGACCTAATGAGATGTAGGAGAGTGCGAAAGAGTGAGAGCAAGAGAAAAAAAGAGACAAACAGAGACACAGAGAAAGACATCTTTATCTCAAGCAGCATGCATTAAAGAAAGCCCAAGTGAGGACACAGGTAGAGAACATGAAACTCCACCACTCAGGAAGTCGAACCTTACTGGACACTGAATATTCTGGCACTTTGATCTTTGACTTCCCACCCTCCATAACTGTGATAAAGTCTATTGTTTAAGCGACCCAGTCGACGATATTTTGTTACAGCACATCAAGCACAAGAAGACAGATATATTTTTTAATGCAAGAAATTTTAATTTGAGAACAAAACAATCTAACTTCTAAAGTTTGTAGATCCTGAGGGGCTAAACACTCAGTCAAAAACGAATCTTCTAGTCAGCAGTGTTGAATGAACTCACAGAAATGATATACAAAGCAATCTATGAAACACTTGTATTAAGCAAGAATATTTTTCAATTGGATTACTAATATTTTCCAAAAAGGTTTTATAAAACCTCATTACAAGACGTGCAAGCACTCACACATTTATTAGTAATGTGACATTTCTTTTTATTTTCCTACAAGAATGACTAGAATGTATAAAGAAGTCCCCGTTGTCATGTTTTCCAAGTGCTAGGTAGTCTATTATATGCACTTCAGTGTCCAAGTTGAATAAGAACATCACGGTTCTTACCTTTACACTCAGGAATTCAGACCAAGTGATTGAGGCTAAACTCTTCTTGCATCAGGAGCAAAAATACATTGGTTCTATCCTACCAGAGTGAAGGAAGGGTGTCTATTCTAGAAGGAGATTTTCAGAGATTTATTGCTGGCAAAGATAGCTCTTAGATTTTGCAGCATCTCTTTCACAGCCTTTATGTTTCATATCTGAAGGCTGAAATGTCCACTGGCCATGGCAACAGGAGATCTGAGGTAACTGTCAAAATGATTCAGGGGAAAATGGGTGCAAACAAAACATATCACAGAAATGCAGCCAAGCATTTGAAGTGAAAACAGTAAGCTATAGATTTGCTTTTGCCTGAATTAGTTGGATAATTTCTTCATCTGTTTTTGTCTTTGATTTGCCAGTAAATATGTGACAAGAGAATATTCATTTCAACAATTACTCTTGTACTGCATAGAAATGTAATTGGTGTGAAAACAATGATCAGCAATAAAGAAGTAAGAGAATTCATCTGGCAAGACTCTTTTAAAAGAACACTGATCAACTGTCTTTTATACAATCCAGAAACTGTATTCTTGGTAAATTCAGAATTTAGATTCTAAAATTAGTGAAACATTACTTGGCTTTACCTATTTTCATGTTGAAATAGTTGTTTTACCCATCATATACTTAGAAATGTTTTTCAACAATGATGATAGAGGCTTCTGGGCTAAGTATACACAATATGTGCAATAATTGGTAGCTGGCACAGATTAAAGTTATATCCATAAAGATAAGAATAGTGTTTAGAAATACAGGCTTTTTCAGCTTATAAAATAGAAATAATAGGATAAATGTGAAAAGCAGAAGAAATAAAATACTAGCCTGTTTTGGTTACTTTGCTCTCGTTTCTGAGACAAAATACCCAAAGTCCAAAATTAAGAAAGGAAAGGTTTATTTAGCTTACAGTTTGTGGAGGTTTCACTCCATACTTGGTTGGTTCTAAGGCAGAACGGCAAATGTTAATGGCGGCCAAAGATAGCAAGGCAACAAGAGCAAAGGGGGCAATGGCAGAGAGCAAGCCTCTTTCCCGCCTTTACATTGTAAGCAGGTTACCCCCACCCAGAGGGGGTGTAGCACTCACATAATCTCCATACCCTCCTCTTGCTCAGGCTCAGAATAAATACAAAGTAAGCACCCTGCCCACCTCTCCAGTGAATCACATAGTTAGCCTTCTAAACTTGTCACACTGACACAATGAACAACATCCTAGAGCAGGAAGGGCATGTCTTTTGCACCCCAGAATGTAGAACTGCTGAGTTACTTAGCCAAACCTCTAGACTCCCCAAGTTGACACAATGTATCAACCATAACATAGCCCTAAGAAATGAAAAACTTACAAAAACTAAACAAAGTTATCAAAGCAAAAGCTGATTTTGGCTAGGCTGATTTGGGAAAGAGAGAGAGAAAAACAGATAGCATTTGTTACAAAATACAGTTAATATGAAAGATGATAATACCAATGTAAAACTAAAGCAAAAATACAAATTTCCCAAATACCAAAAAACTTACAAATCAGAAAAACAACCAAAAAGAATAAAACAAGGTAGACATAGCAAAATGAATTAAAAACTATGATATAAATTAATATGGCTGGCATGTTTCAATTATTCATGTCAATAAATGTGAAGCATTTTAACTTACCTATTAAAAGAAATGAATTTTCAAATTGGCAAGTAAAGCAAATCTAGGCCTACTTCATATATAATATAAAATGGAGAAAATCCAAACATCTGAAAATAAATATATGAAATAAAGTACTGCTGAAATGGAAAAAAATAAGAAAACACAAAGTTGCAATCTTGTTACCAAATTAGAATACAAACCCCAAAGCCATCAATGAAACAAAAATATACTATAGTGCTAAAGTTGAAGATACAATAGTTATTAATATAAATGTATCAAAAATAGCAATTGCTTATATATAACAGGAACTATAGAAAGTAAGAGGAGAAATTAATAGAAAACTTTAACATAGCACCCTCAATACATGACAGGTAGAGTGAGCTGTAAATAAAGCTACTGTGATTAAAAACAGTATGGTATTGGCCAAAGAAAAACAGACCTGAGGCTCAATGGAACAGATGAGAAGATTCAAAAACAACTCCAGACATACTCAGCCACCTTATCTTCCACAAAGGGGCCAAACACCTTCACTGGAAGAACGATAACCTCTTTAATAAACAGTGTTGGAAAAAATGGCTTTATATGCAGAAAACAAAAATTAGGTCCATGTCCCTCACCATTCACTAAACTAAAATAAAAATGGATCAAGGATCTAAATATTCAAACAAAAACACTAAATCTGCTAGAAGAAAGAATAGGTAGAACACTTGAAGACATACATTTATGCAAAAACTTCATTAAAAAATCCATATCAAAATGGAAATATTACAAAGAATCAACAACTGGTATCTCATCATATTAAAAGGCTTCTGCACAGCAAAATAAATCACCAACAGAGTGAAGAGACAACCCACAGAGTGGGGAAAAAATTTGCCAGCTGTTCCTCAGACCAAGGACTAATATCTAGAATATATAAAGAACTCAAAAAAATCTGACCCCCCAATTTAAAGAAACAATAAAAAAATTGGCATCTGAAATGAATAGATGAAGAAATACAAGTGGCAAATAAATATATGAAAAAATGTCCCACATCACTGGTCATTCAAGAGATGCAAGTTCTTATGGTTTGTGTCTAGATGTTCCCCCAAAGACTCATGCAGTCAGTCATAGAGCTTTTTCAGAGTTGACTGAATCTAGAGTGTGTGATACTGAGGTTAAGGATATGTGATCAGTTCACTGGTTGGGCACCACCATAATGCCAGCAGCCTACACAGAGTATAAAAGGGGCAAAAGATACTGTTAAGATTGGTTATTGATTTCACTGTCTTCTGCCTGCCAAGAACTGTTCTCCTCAGCAAAGCCACCCTGCCCTAGAGCCAGCCAATTATGGACTGAAAAATCTACAAACTGTGAGCTAAATAAACCTTTCCTCCCATAACTTTGGGCACTGGATATTTTATCTCATCAATGAGAAAGGTAACCAAGACACAGATTAAAATAACACTGAGATTCCATCTCACTCCAGAAAGAATGGTTACTATCAAGAAATCAACCAATAACAAATGCTGAGGGGCTGTGGGGGAAAAGGAACCCTTCTCCACTGTTGATGGGAGTGTAGACTGGTGCAGCCACTGTGGAAATCAGGGTGAAATTTTCTCAAAAAATGAGAACTAGAGATCCCATTTGATCCAGCTATTCTCTTTCTTAGTATCTTCCCAATAGAGTTTTAAAAATGATAACACAATGATATATGTACAACTATGTTTATAGCAGCACAATTTGTAATAGCCAAATCTTGGAAACAACCCAAATTCCCATCAATTAATGAATAGCTAAAGATGTGGCTTTTTTGTACAATGGAGTACTATTCAGTCTTAAGGATAAATGAGATATTTATATGTAAATGGATGCACCTTGAGACCATACTCTTAAGTGAGATAAATTAAACACACATGTAAATATTGCATTATTTCGCTGGTGTGAGACACTGAAAGTGTAAATAAGGACCAAAATGTATACTAGATGTTATGAAATAAGAAGAAATTGCTCAGATGGGAAGGGGAAATAGGACGTGGGTGGAGGAAGGAAGGGAAAAGAAAAAACCTTGAGAAAAGAAGGAAAAAAGAGAAACAACGCTTTTGTAATTAAAGAGGGGAAAGGAATGGGAAAAAAGAGAGGGTAAGGGAACGGGGAAAAAAGAGGAAAGAGGAATTGAGATAAATCATGTGCAGCTACAAAGTCCCTATAGTGAAAGTGATCGTTATGCATACTTAAAATGTTCCAATAACTTAAATAAGAAAAAAATAAAAGTAAATATTTTATTGAAATACAGCATATACACAGAACATGTCCCAATTCTGAAGTATTTGCCTTTCTGATTTTTTATAAAATAAACATGGCTTGCTGGAGATACAGCTCAGTGGCACAAGCACCTGCCTGGCAAATGCAAGGTCCAGAGTTCAATTCCCAGTACTAGAAAAAAAAAAAAAAAAAAAAAATAACCAAAAACATGGTTGTAGAAATACCTAGATTATAAAAAGCAAATTAGTAAATAAATTATCTAAATAGCAAAAGCAATAAGGTATTCTGTACACTATGCACTATTATAAAATAAAAACACCATACACTGATACTATAAAATATAATTTCTTCTTCAGTATACATGGAACATTCCCAAGAACTGATAATATATCAAAGCATCGCCCAAAAATAAATATTACAAACAACTCTATGTTATGATACGGAAATAAATTTCTAAACTAAAACACAAGCCACATACAAAACAAATCAAAAACATCCTTTTGTCTGGGAATTAAAAACCCTTCTAGTAAGAAAATCTTAGTGCTAAAGTAAACCACAAAATATTACAAAATCTCTGAAAAAAGTAGTAATGAAAGCAATACATATCAGAGCAATGATCAGAGGAAAACCTAACATCCACACCGATAAAAAATAAAAGAATAAAATAAATTAATTAAATTTCCAATTCAAAAAACTAAGAAAAGAAAATGTAAATAGAAACCAAAGTAAGAAAATATTATTAGGCATATATTCAAAAGAAATGAAATCAACATATCAATATTATCGAAGATATGTTTATACTTACGTGGTTCCCGATGCACTATTCACAGTTGCCAAGATAGGAAATCAATATAAGTGCCTTTCCATAGACGAATAAAGAGAATTAATGTACATATACATATGAATATTATAAATATATGAATGTTATAAAGCCCATAAAAAAGAATGAAGCCGATCATTTGGGGTACATAGATGGAACTGGAGGTTGTTATTTTCAGTGAAATAAGCCAGGCACAGAAAGACAAATATAATAATTTCTTATTTATATGTGAAAGCTAAAAAAGCTGATTCCATAGAAGTAAAGTAGTCACTATAGGTTGGGGAACATGGGGTGAGCACAGTGAGAGGTTGGATAACAGGTACCAAAATTTATAGTTAGGGAACAGTCAGTCCTAGCATTCTACAGCATAGTAGGATGACTAATTTATAACAATGTATTATATATTTTACAAAAAACTAGAAGACAGCAATTTCCTAACAGAAAAAGATAAATATTTAAGACAATGGAAATACTACTTACCCTAATTTTATCATTACATATTGCAAACATGTATTGGATGATCACACATTACCCTGTAAATATGTACAATTATTATGTCAATTAAAAATTTAAATTAAATTAGCAATTAGTGAAATAGTAGAGAACAGAGGGGCTGGGGATTTAGCTCAGTGGCACAGCGCCCGCCTGGCAAGCACAAGGTCATGAGTTCAGTTCCCGGTACCAGAAAAAAAAAAAAAAATAGTAGAGAACAGAAAGTAGTTTAAATTAAAGAATCAAAATCCTGAATCTTTGAATAAAACAAAGATTAAATAAATGATTAGTCAATTTAATCAAAAGGGATAAAGCACACAAACAAGAAATATGGGGAGGACAAATTTTGATACATGGTGAAAAAATTGTACAAATCTACTTTGAACATACTTTTGCAAATCAGAAAATGTAGCTTACAAAAATTGATTTGGTACAGGTGGGACCCTTGAACAGACCAATCTGCGTGATAAAAGTCCTCAAGAAAAGACTCCACATTGAAGTATCTACCTCAGGTAGTTTCAAAGTAGTTTTATGAAACTTTTAGAGATCACATAGTCCTAATGAGATATGCATTAAAATTTCCAACCTCTTTTTATGGAACAAGTATAACACTGGTCCCAAAAATTATTGGACCAAAATCACTTATGAATATTAATACAAAAATTCTAAATAAAACATTAGTAAACAGAAACTAACACCACAGTATATTTAAATATTTACATATTAGGGCAAACTGCAGTTCATGCCAGCAATATTTTCATATTATTCATGCCACATCCTACAATGTGTTTAACTAAGTGGAGTGTCAGGTAAGAGAGCTATACATCTCTGAGACTTCTGCTTGTTGCTGGTGATTTACTAATAGTTCTTTTCTTGAATTTCAGTTACTACTGTGTACTCAAAGATCTAAACTTTCTTTCAAATCTCATTATGATTCAAAATTTATATTAAATTATTTCTGGACTGTTGCCCTGAGATGCAAGTCTGTACAATTTGCAGTTACATTTCTCAAAAAGCATCACCTTAGTAACTATTGGAAACTTGAGTCTATTACTTTTAAAGCAAGTTTGTGAAGACATCTGTGCCAAAGAAAGAGTGAGAATAATTCACTTGCAAAGTGGTTGTGAATTTTATCTTGTTTTACAACTACTGGACTAAAATGGGAAGTATTACAAAAATTATACCTTTATTCAGTATAGTCCTTGGACTACTTAAAATGATCTAAGTCTTATGATCAATATATTAAACTGACATTTATTATTCTAAATAAATGTCAACCTGATTAGATGTCTAAGCAATTGATGAACTTCGAGGTTATATTGTATTTCTTGTAGGGAGGTTAAATAAAAATTTATGTATTGGTTTTCAAGAATTGTACTTGTGATATAGTGAATCATAGCAAATATGCCTGAATTCCACTATTTGGAATCTCACCTATTGCTTTTAACTTAGAAGGAAGGGTAAATGAGAAAGAAGGTGATTTCACCTAGTGACATTTGATAATATATAATATGGCTGTACCTAGTTAGTTAACACATCTCCCAAAGCTTACCACAAACCAAATCATGATTCATAAGACTAAATCTTTCCATTTCTACATGAACCCATTAAGACATTTTTGATGACCTGATTTCCCTTCAAGTTTATTCTTTATGTTAATGTAAATCTATCTTTATCTATGTAGTACCACTGGGAAGAAAGGAAAATGGAATGACCCCTGTAACGAGCCCAAAGGCCATCATCACACTTGAAGAATGATCTGCCACTCACATAAAGGTAGCTTTAGATGTTAAATGTTGTTGCAAATTTCTGTGGCAAACTTAGGAAAAGGTAAGAATTCATACTACCTTTACTAATGGTCCATCCAAATGTAAAATTAGGTAAAATTGTAGAAAGTGATTTTTCAGACAGTATCTCACTAAGTCACTAAGTGGCCCAGCTTAGACTAGAACTTGTTATCCTCCTGTCTCAGCCTTCCAGTGTGCTAGGATTACAGATGCAGACACCAAATGACACATATAATGCCAGACAGGATGCTGGGCAGGCTTTTTATCCCTTGGGGGTAAAAATGTGTACTTATGTTAACTGTTTTTTGTAGTGGACCCTGGTGTTCCTCCTCAATCCCCTTGGATCTGCTGTATCATTCAAGAAAACCCTCCCTTAGTTTTGGGATCCCTTTGCTTCCAAAGTTTAACACTTGAAATTTCTTGGGGTCTGAAATTGCTTTGCTACACATCATGATGTTGCTTGGGAGTTTGTTTGCCTGAGGATGCCTTTGGTCAGTGATTGGTTTGTAAAAAATGTATGACAGTCCAGACCTCTTGGTCCTGGTAGAACAACCTCTGAGGAACAACTTACTGGACTGTCCCTTTAGAATTAGCTGATCCCACTAGGGCTTTCCCTGAAATCTGATATTGTGCTCTGACTTGTTCCTTTCCCAGCCTCTGTCCAGTTTCTTCCTATTCTTAACTGGTTGCTCCCGGCAGCACTTGCTCAATCAGTCTTGTCAACAACATTGTCCTCTCATAATTTGCACATGGGAATATCAAATTTAAGAATGTCCATCTCAAATTTAAGAACTTAAAAATGTGCCAAGTCTAACTGATTTCTTGGAAATAGGCAAAAAAAAAAAAGTCTTTAAAGACTCATTTAAAGAGCAAGCAATTACAACTACCCTGAATAGCTAATTGTGGTAGATGCAATGTGTCACTGGGTCATGATATCCATCAAGAAAGGATTAATCTCAATATGATATCATTCCTTCTGAGCATAAATCAATGTAGGCATCAGGGAATGGGAAAACTTACCAGGTTTTGTCAAGGGCAGGAGCAGGAATGAGAACAAGGTGAATGTGTACAGGAAGAGCTTATTAATAAGCTTTGTAAAAATCCAATAAGAAAAAAATATGAGTAAGAAGGAGAGAATAATGAAATCCTTTTCATTCCCTCCAAACTTCCTATTATCTTTTTTTTTTTCTCATTCTACTTCAGGAAGGCATCTTTTTTTCATAGTATTTATATGGTGTAAATCTGGAGAACAAAAAGGAAAAGTAAATTGTTAATTTATAAAATCTTTGAAATACCGAAAAGTTATCAAAAGAAATAGATCTAACGATGTATTTTAAATAATCTACTAAGTGAGACTTTAGCTCTAACTTTGGGAGATAAAGGAGAAAAGCAATAAAATCTGAGTACACAAAGGTGAAATAGCCACTTAAACACAGAAGGCAAACATGGACAGTCATTATGTAGAAACAGGATGTTGGCAGGATAGATAGAGCATACTACCCTGCTTGAGTGAGAACCTTATTAGGGCGAGAAATGGTTCTGCCTTGCTCACTGCCAAAATATTGAAGTCACCTATATATGCTTGTTGAATGGAATATCATTAATTAATCATATTTTAAAATAACTATGGTTTATTTACAAAAGATATGTACCCTGTGACTTGATTCATAGCAAGTACTAAAAAGTATACAGTATATAAATAAAGTCTGAATATCTGAACTGAGACATATACCCTGTCAAGTACCATCTCACTCAGTAATAATAATAATATTTTAAATCATCACTATTCTAGAAAATTTGAGCTGTATGAATTTGATCAACTCAACCTGGCAAAAAGGAGAATCAAAACCTGAAGGAAATAAGAACTGTGTTTTCAATCTCAGGCCTTGAAAAGGCCTAATACTAACTTTCTGTATTCCCATTTATCCTCAATTACTGAGACATTTTTCTTATTTTGCAGTACTACGGATTAAACCCAGGGCCTTTGCACGGAACTGTATACCCAGCTCTTTCAATTTTTTTTTTTTTTTTGTTACACAATATTTTTAAGTCACTCGGTTGCCCAAGATGGCTTGAATTTGAGATCCTACTACTTCAGTCTCTCAGAGTACCGGGATTACAGGCCTGTGTCACCACACCTAGCAATACTGAGAAATTTTTAAAATTTTTTAAATGATAGAGTTAATGTGATTTCAGAATATCTTTTGGACTAAATGGAATGGCCTTAATAGAATATCACAAAGTCATACAACAGCATGAGAGAAAGCTTTTTTATGTACAATACCTGATCTCACCTCTACACAGTAACTAATATGTGGGAAAAATGAAGTATATTAGGCATTAAATAGCATCAAATAACATTTTCAAAAGTAAATTACATTCTCAAAAATTTTAAAAGGATCCTAGTTGATCTAAGAGATTTAAATTACATTTTTTTCACCTCCTTCTGAGTCTCCATATTCTGCTCCGTACTGCCTAATTTCCCTTAGCAGCTTCCTGCTCTCAGCTCTTTTCATAGCTTTCAAGCTTTTTACTGGATATATACACTCCACAATAACAAAATGCATGTTCCAGTCAGAGTTTGATAGTCTCTTTACTAACTCACAGATAGACTAGTTACATTTTCTTCATTTGTGTAATGTGGTATCATTCTAGTGAGTGAATACCTATTGAAGCTCAGTAAGAAATGTTTAAAGACAGAATTATCTCTCATTAATCATCCTAATTTTTAAAATAAGGAAGGCAAATTGTAATAATGTTGACTAATTTGCTCACATGGACTGTTTCACATTAACCCTCGGAGGTAGTTCCTGTCACTATTGTACAAAAGACAAAGTGGCTTTCAAAAAGCTATGACATTTTTGTGCCTTTTCCAGGGTTTATGATTCTTGCTGTAGCTCAGATATCTTGGCCATGCCAGATGGGATTTTTCAAAATACTACTGTTTTAAGAGCTTTATTTTTAAAACTCTATTATTAAGATTTTCTTCTCCTTAAATATGCAACATCACTCCTTGCTTAATGAAAATTGTTACTAGAACTAATTAATTCCTTCTTGAAGACTTCAGTTAATGTGCTTGACTTCTTTTAGAGAATTACAATTCTCAGTGCTGATTTTCTGACAGCAAAAAGAAAACAGAGAAGAAAAAGAATAAGAAAGAGAAGGAACAAATACTGATAGGCATTCCTGAAGGTGAAACACACCATTAAACCACACTCTCTAGGGTGTCAGGTTGAGACTTGTTGCCACAAAAACTTAAGTCATTGGTCCTCTCCAGTCTTGAAAGGTGGTCTTTTTTTTTTTTTTTTTTTTTTTTTTTTGTTTTTTTTTTTTTTTTTTGGTTTTTCTCCGGTACCGGGAACCGAACTCACGACCTTGCGCTTGCCAGGCAGGCGCTTTTGCCGCTGAGCTAAATCCCCAGCCCCTGAAAGGTGGTCTTTTTGAGAATTAGGAAAATGAGTGACAGAGGGCTTGACACATTTGGATATGGAGGGGCAGTCAACCCTCTATGTAGTATACTCTACAGCTTTAAATATTTTAAAAATTGTTTTTGTACTAAACATGTACAGATTTTTTCTTGTCATTAATCCCTGAATAATATAGTACAGTAATTATTTATATAGATTTTATATTGTACTGTATATTATAAGTAATTTACAGAAGATGTAAAGCATATCGGAAGATACATGTGGGTTATATGTAGATATTATGCCATTGTATATAATGATATTCAGCATCTACAGGTTTCATTAGTTGCAGGGACTCCTGAAACCAATCCCCTATAGATACTGATGGATGACTGGATTTTGTTTCTTATCTAAATAGACAAACAATTCTTCCTCCTAAGAAACACCTAATTGCATATTCCAACTGGATGTACATCAGGTCATACACTAAAATCAGCTCTGTAGGTCAATTAGCAGAATACCAATGAAAGCTTAAACATCACTTCCAAATATAACTAATAGTAAATATATATACACTACTCTTGGCAAGACTTGACAATCACTCATACCAATATTGACGGAGAAATGAAGGGAAAAAAACTTATTTTCACTTGTGAAGTCAGACTTTTCGGTTCAGCATAATCTCTACTAATGGCTTGGAAAGAGTATGTGTTGTTCTTTTGTTATTGCTCGAAAAGTAAACAGTTATTTAAATATAATCAAAATGAGAACTTATGAGAGTGACTATGAAACACTCAAGTGTAAAAAGATATCCTTTAACAAGTATATCTGCTAAATCCTGACATAACAGCCTTCAATTGGGATCCTTTTAGATTTCACAAGAGAAGAAATTGAGGTTTAGTGGAATTAGAAGGGATTTATATATGGTGTGGTGATCTCATGTCAGGAACATCAGAAACAATTCTGGAACTATCAGACGGAAAAATTTCTAAACATGATATAGCATGGCCATTATAGATAAGAATGCGCCTACTGAACTTGGTAACACCAGAGAATCAACAGTTGCCTGGGTCTTAGGATTTGATCCACAGAATTCTACTGCCTACTTGTCACACTGCTTTATAATCAGTAAGGTATGAGAGATGGTAAAATAGCAACCCAAAGTCACAAAGCTTTTGGAAAACACTTCCTTCCTTGGGTATTTAGCTTGTCCATCTTCTTATTCCCAGGAGACATAACTAAGTCTTTTGACCCAGTTCAGGGTGGTAAACACCAACATATGACCATGAGAGCAAATCGGTCTTGACAAAATGGGACATAACAGTTATGGCTTCTTTACGCTTAACATGACTCTTAAGCAAAAGTCACAAGTATATCAGTTTCTGTCCAAGAATATGAAAACCTAGCATACATATTTTATCTACAAAACCAGTGAAGTTTTAATATTATTTTGTTGTTTCTTCTTTTTAGTCAGATGACATTTGATATATATTAAAGTAGATGATTTGAATTTGTTAAAAGGAAAACTAAGTTATGTATATAGTTTTGGGGTTTTTTTTTTTTGTTTTGGGGGGTATTTTTTGTTTTTTGCAGTGCTGAGTCTCAAACCCCAGGCTTTGGATATGCCGGGCAACCACCCTATCACTGAGTGACACTGTCAGGGCAGTGATTTAATTTTAAGAAAGAGAAATTTGTTTTAATAATTAGCTTTTGCCACATATTTTATATTTTCTACAGAGGAGGTATGAAGGATGCGTGCTGAATTATAAGGCTAACTCTCCCCCAAAGAGCTAATCTTTTCTATTCTAAATGATAATTTGTTCAATTTTAAGTCCATTGCCTCCTTTACCACATGCTCCTTTTCTTCCTACTACTCATACATTCTTTACCACCACCAACAAAAACCATCTCATTACCTAGGTCTATAACCAAACTGTCTTGCTATGGCTTTTATTAAGGTAGCCTTCATTAATTATCACAAGAGATTAGTCTTTCAGTAGTGGGGAAGATCTTCTCTTCTTCAGCATCTCATTTATGTCTCTTGGGTTGCTGCTTTCTTCAGATACACAGAGCACAACATCAGAGTTTGCAGTACCTCACTCTGCATTTCAGTATAATCTGGGTTTGGATGACAAATGAGAGTGGCTAGAAGCATGACACAACACTGCCATATGGAACGATTTCTATTTATGTGGACACCTTCTTTGAGCTGAGTGTGTTATTGTGCAGCTTAAAGGACAAGAATTTAACAAGATAGAAACATGACTACTGTGGAGATTCTTTCTTCATTAACAGGCCAATTGCTGACTCACTCTCCCCACCTACTGTACTCAGACATCTGGCAGAAGTCCACCCAGTACTGAGTGATCTGGGACAAGTTCGTTGGCTACTCAAAGCCCTCTTTTTCTCATCTGTAAAATAGGCCTAGTAATAGGTCTACCATACAATTTTACTTTTTAAAATTTGTATTGAAACAAATTATGGAAAAGTACAAAGAATTCTATATGCCCTTTACTTATGATTTTAATTAATAGTTTATTGCATTTGCTTTCTTCCTATCCTCCTTCTTTAGCTCCTCACATGTCTGTCCTGTCTGTCACTGATCAATAATCTTTTCTGAATCCTTTAACAGCTATGTCTGATCTAATGTCTCATCATCTCTAAATATCTCAATATGTATTCCCCAAACTAATGATGTTCTACAAGACCAGTATAAATTTCTTCAAATCAAGAAATCAACATAAGTGCAACACTAATATCTAACCCACAGACTTTAATTCAAGTTAAAGGCTAGTAGCAAAGCTCTTATGCGTGATTCCTTGCCCCTCTCACTACTTCCCCACTTTCACTGCAGCTGGGGTTAACCTATCCATTCACTTGCAGTTAGAGCTTTCCCTTGGAGTGTGAAACCAATCCCATTCTGAAAAAGATAAGATAATGAGCAGTCTGAATTCAGTAATTTGAGACTTTGTTTTGAGTCCAACTTTCAGCTCATTCCCTTTAAGCTCTCCTATTCTCCTCCATTCACCTTTACAACCTAGGGCTTTACCTTTTTTCCTGTGCTTAAGATCCTGTCCCTAAGGCTGGAGTCAGCTAGAGCTTCCATATTATTCCTCAGTAATGGAAACCTTTCAAATGAAGTCACATCACAGACCTCCATACATGTACGGAGATATAGCTGGACTAGAAATCTGATACGTTACCTAGTCATAAATTATTTAATCTGCTTTGGTCTCAGTTTCCTTATCTGTAAATGAAGTACCAGCTAAGGCAGAGAACTGAAGTCACATGGCATGAACATGTGAAAAATAAATTTTTGTTAGTGCCCTGAAACTGATACAGTCCAAGGAAACTGAGTCTCACTAATCAATGACACAAAACACGATGTTTAAATAAGAACATAAATTCATTGTGTGCACTACAGTAACCAATGAGATTCCATCCTACCTGATCAACACATTCTATTTCCCACAGAAAACATATGTGGGATTATATTTGTTTAATTAAAGTCAAAATATAATAGCTGATTGCCTAATGGGCCTAGAACCAGCCTTATCACCTGGGCAGTTTGATTTCCTTTACCAGACAGCCTACTAGCATTTTCTTCCCTGTAAGGTCAGAAATTTCAAGATTTCACAAACTTGTTGAGGTTTCTGAAGGAAATTTCTAGCTTGAGAAATTTTTCTTTGGATTCTCATTTTCAAGAATGTTGTAACCCTTGTTTTTCCTTGATAGGTTATCATCCTGATTTCTTTAAAATGAATTGTTTTGTGCTGATGCCTTCTCAGTAAATGTGATGGTGTTGGGAATTACTAAATCTCTTTTCGATATTGTAGGGCAAACTTGTTGGTAATAGAGAAGTCAAGACATTTTGAAGTGCCATCATGGAAACCTTTATTTGCTGCCATAATAAACTTCATGCAGTATTATGCAAGATGATTAGTTTCTTAGAGCTGAACAAAACCTTGTATAACTAATTATGACAGAGCGAAGGGCAGCCCTCAGAATGTCTGCATCCTGGTATTGACTTTGTATCATCTTATCTCTTTGAGTGTTAACAGGGCTTATGATTTGCCTCTAGCCAGAATATAGCAAAGATGACATATACCATCATATGTCTCTGATGATGGAGACAGGATGAGAACTGCATTGTCAGAAGATTTTGTTTTCATTGCAAGCATCATAGAGTATACTTACACAAACCTAGATGGTACAGCCTACTATAGACCTAGGCTGTGTTATATACTCTCTTGTATATGTGATTCAGTATTGGCCAAAAGATCATATGTAGCACATGGCATTTTATAATTATATGTATGATGGTTTTACATAAGTTTGTAACATGCTGAAAGGCTTTAACCTATGGCTTTAAAGAAGCCAGCTGACATAGTGTGCGCTGGACAAAGGAGTGCACCACGTGGAAAACAATTGAGGGTGCTCTCACCCTTATCCAACACCTTGTGAGTAACTGGATGCTGTCAACCAAACCACCAGAGCTTGGAGGTGCAGCCATTCCTAGTGGAGCCTCAGATAAGATGGCAGCCTTTGTTTGCATCCTCCTCAGATTTTAAAGCCAAAGACCTAGTGGAGCTATTTATGGACTCCTCACCCACAGAAACTAAGAATATCAATGCTTATTGGTTTTAACCCATGAGTTTGTGGCTATCTGTTCCACAACCATAGAAAACTGACAAGTTGATTTGTCCCATTTTTATGTAGTGTCAGTTTTCCCAAATCATGACACTCCCAACAGATCCTGTGGTGAATGGTTTATTTCTCCAGAAAACTTCTCCTCATCATCAACTATCTCACATTTCAGTTTATTGGGTGATGCTAGGTACTGCTGGGGAATGAATGCATGTGTTTAAGACTCTAGGAGATAATTCAATGACACCTTTCTACTCCATTACAATCTGAGCCCTGCCATTAATTTGCAGACAATATCTAAAGTTTTAATCTTTGCTTCTTCCTTCTGTTGGTCATACTATCTTCCAGGAATTTACATCTTTATTTCAACCATAAGAAAAAAACAACAATAAAAATTTATAGCAGATTAATTCTGTCCCTTCTGAGTTAGTCTTGATAGTTTTTCTTCCAGAAAGCAATCTTTTTCTAAAATCTTTGCTCAAAATGGATGGATAAGAGTTCAACCAAGTCCAGAAGGGAAGAAAGTCCCAGTAATATTCACAGTGCAAAAATCTCCATGGTGCAAGGCATATGATGCAAAATAAAGGCAGGAATAGCACATAATAAAACTAGGTAGGTAAAGTGAAATCAGACCAGACAGAATCTTTATACAGCACATTAAAGATTTAGCTTTTTAACCTAAGAACAATGAGGAGTTGTTGAAAGACTTTAGAGGTGTAGAGGAGGTGACATGATCAAAGTAACTTTTTGAAAAGATAGGTTTGGCTAAAATGATATAGAGTATCATGAAGATAAAAAACAGATGAGTGATATCACTTAGTGAGATTATGATAGCCTGGATTAGGTTATTAACAAAGAGAATAGAGAAGAGATGGAGATAATCAAACACAGGTTCTTAAAGTTATTGTTTACCACTGTTTATTAGACACTCCATCTTTCTCATCTTAGAGTTATTATGCAATATAATTTTTAGTTCCCTAGAGAATTTGCTGTTTGTTCACAGAGGATACATGCTTAGTATATTTCCTGGTCGACTGTACATGTGAAAATGTAAGATTTCTTAAGTTTTCTTCTCATGTTATAATTTCACTCCTTTGAGCTAAGTTCCTAACCCCAGTTGTGCTTTTCTTTCCATTCACTTCAGCAAGTTTAGCACTTTCTTTCAGAACCTTTGTAGTTGCGGTTGTTGGGGACTGTCAGGCTGTGGTAACATTGTAGAAGAGTGAATGAAGTAAGGCATGTTTAATGTTTAACCACTGACGAAACAACTATAGGTTGACTGGCGCTGACATCTCTACTATTTCAGTGTTCTCTACGTGTAAGCTTTGAGTGGTATTCCTTTGCATAGCTCATGGTGGGGTTCATAGTTCCAGTTCCCCTTAAGGGTGACAAAAATCCACAGGATCAGCAGGGTATCTCAAGTACATGGTGATGAACAGGGAAAGGGGATTTATCTCCATAGGCTTAGCCAGTTCCTAGAATTTGCTTACTACCCTCTCAGATAGCCTCAGAGTCCGAGCATCTCAGGCTACAGCAGTAAGAATGATCAATTTTCTTGTGGTGATTGAAATCATGCTGCAGAGAAAGTACCTTTCTCCAGCTTGCCTGACTTCTACAAAGGAATCTGGAAAGCCTGAAGATTCCAGGTTTGTAGGCTCACATTGAGTCTCCTACAGTAAAGCAGGATCATCTCTATAACACCTTTCCAATCCTTTCCATCATTAAAAACAGAAAACAGAGTGACAGACAGACAGACAGACAGACAGACACAGCTTTAGCTTACTAGTGATTCATCCAGCAGGAAATTAGAGGAAACAAGAGGTAAAAAGCACTTCCCCAGGCTGCCATCTACCCAGAACACTTCTTATGGGCAGCTGGCTTCTCTTCCCTTTAATCTATACTAAAATCTCCTCAGAGTAGGACTGTTGTGTTGTTTTTTAAAGGCAAATCATATAATGAGGGTAGTGCAATTCCAGGCCAATAGATATTCCTTAAAAACAGTGATGACACAGTAAACATAACACATAATTGGTAAGCAGGTGGACAAAGCAAAACATATGCCTTAAAACTAATAACTAAGAAATATGTTAAATTAGCACCAGAAGTTGATTTCTCTCTCAAGCTGTTTGCCAATTTTGTATTGATTAGTTGATGTTCTTGAAAAATCAAAGTACTATTGATCTATATCAACTACTTAGAGCCCTCAAGAGACACTTGTAGATTTTGAAGAAATACGGAGCAGAACAAGACTATGATAGGCTGGTTCGTGCAGTTTTCAATGTTTGTATTTCTTAAATAACTTCATGCTACTTTCTTTCCTTATTAACTGATATCACCTAGATAATGAAACCCCTCTGTTTCCCAAATCATTTTTAAGGCTTGGTGAAGCGGTTTTGGATAGTTTTGTAATAAATTAAATGGTGCTTAGAAGATGCTTGACCTATCTTAAGTCTTGATGTCCTAGTTCTATAGTTGATCATTAGAAACACTCTTGAAGATATATAGTTGAATGTAGAAAATACTTATAGCCATAATTTTCTTCTGCTGTGAATGTAATTGTCTCCCATTTCAAGCAAAAGCACTTTGAGAAGATAAGAAAATTGAACAGTGCCACTCTTTGGATACAGAAACAAGGAGTAAGGATGCTCTAAATGAAGTCAGAAACCAGGAGCAGCAGAAAGGATGAAATGAGGACAAAGGGTGTGTTTGCAACATTAATTGGCTCACTAGCACTATTGCTAAAAGCATAGAGTATCACTAAATGTTAAGTAAGGAAAATTACCAAACTGCCTAAGGAAGCATACTGTGGAGGAGCTAAAGGTCTATAAAACTGCACAGAAAGAACCTGCTTCTCTTTTCATCTGGTACAAATAAAACAGAGTTTTTCCTCTTTTTTTTTCTACATTTGAATGAGACTAAAGAGGCTCAGGTGGCCCTGAAAGCCTCGGAATTGAGATTATTATGTAGAGATGACAGCTAGAAAAATCTCAACCTGGGGTACAACTTAATTGGATTCTGTCTACAGGACTTCATATTATTTATCCCACTATGGTTCCAAAATTCTCTGCTTCCCTGCAAAGAGATGTTCCTAAAGATTAACTCCTACCTATCAGAGTGAATCTCTATTAGTTGAAATGTTTTGTAATAGTTGCTGCTTCCATTTTAGTTCAGTTGGATTCAGAAAGGAAGTGGAATTGGGTGACAGGGTGGATTGAGGGAACATAGGAGCTGTATCTGATTGCTAGGTACTTTAGGAAATACTTCGGATGCCTCCCACTTCTGATTATAAATTTTACCACCAAACTGGGCACTGATATTCTCATTGGAAATTGGCAAGATAAAATCCTGACCTGGAATTCTAGTTTTAAACAGCTCCATTCTGGCCTTTCTCTAACTGGACCCTGTTATACAAGCCAGAGTCCATGGGGTCAAGTCTGAAAATACATCACTGTAGGCAGACAACCCAAGCATGGCGGCATATGCCTATAATCCCAGCACCCAGAAAGCTGAGGTAGGAGTATTGGAAGTTTGAGGAAAGCCTGAGCTGCATAGCAACTTCAAGGGCCTGAGCTACATAGCAACTTCAAGGCTGGCCTGGAGTGCATAGCAAGACTCCATTTCAAAAGACTCCCCCCGATAAAATATGGTGGCCAGATAAAACATTTTAATTAGCAGTTTGCTAGATTAATTAATAAAATTTACATATTTATGTAAATAGTGTGAGAATCTTCATTTGCATTCCTCACCCAGACCATCAGAGTGTTAAGAACAGTACTGCTTGCCATTCACTAGAACTTTAGGACAGAAAATTTCACCTGGCTGGTTCCTGGACCACTTCTAGCGCTGCTCTTGTTTCATCCCAGAAGAAGGCTTTTAAATAGATTCTGGTCCTGCTTCTCCCATTAATTAAAAGGGGGACCTTAGAATGTTACTCCTCTGAATCTCAGTTTTTTTGTGAAACAAGGAGCTTGGGTAAAATGAACTAACATTTCATTTCAGTTCTTTCAGCAGTAAGAGAGGCAAAGAGTAGACCACTATTATTGGTTTTTCTGGGCTTTTTAACCAATGCAGAGTGGATAAGACAGAGTTGATCCTCAATATACATTTGTGTCATGAGTACGCAATGGAGTTACTCTCAGTCTCACAAACCTGTGCAGATGAACATGGATTTGATAACATTTATAACTCTAGTTTCATCAATTTCTATGTGCAAGCTTAAAGCAAGAGCCTCAGGCCCCCTATTTCCACCCAAGTGTTTATAGGCACCCACAGGGTTGCTGCAAGTGAATTCCTCAATAGTTCTTAGAGTATTCTATTCTAAGAGGCCACTTCAGTGCCTGGTGGAGAGTGTCTGGCCCCGTGGCCCTCTACAGCACACCTGCAGCCTCTGTAAGTAACACTGCACAGTGGTGCCAGGGCACCATTTCTTAGTTCCTCCAAGGCGATTGTCCTGCACAGTGAGCTGCTGCAATACCATGCACAATACACCTTTCTCGACATTTTATTATCTACTTTGTTCCTGGGATAAGAAAACAGAGATGAGTGTGTTCCCTACTCTCACATAGTCTCCTATGACTCAGATAAGATCCAAGGATCATAGAATGGTCCTAGACACTGGCTTTAACACCCATCTCTTCAAAGATGCCAGATGTCTACAGGCCCTTCCCCTGCATGAATATCAGTCACGCAGATGTCCACAGATTACTGGCCTCCTAGTTGATCAGATATACTACATCTGAGAACACAAGTAGGACACATGAAATCAGCAAATAAATGAATGAAATGCATAAATACCAAAAAGGGACTACAGTGATATTAGACTGATTTTTTAAGCTTCTCAGAAGTTCATTTAGAATCAGATTGTTTATAGATATTATCTGTATGTTTAGGCCTTAGTGAAAGGTTCTTCTATTTTTGCCAATTGAAAAAACTAATCATTTATATCCAGAGTACTTGTGATGGGCCTGAAACCCAGATGTACATTTATTTCTTCCTTTACGTGAAGGGTTGGTAAAATTTTTCTGTCAAGGGCCAAATGGTAAATTATTTTCAGCTTTGTGACCCATAGTGTGTCTCACTATTCAGATCTGAAAGTCAAAGTGTAAACAAATGGACGTGGGTGTTTTCCAAAAAACTTTCTTTACAAAAATAGGTGGTGGGTGGAATTTGGCCCACAGTTTATAATTTTCTGACCTTGTTTTACAGAATTCATGAAGTTATTACTATCTTCATCTTCATTTAACAGACAAAGAGACTGAATCATAAATAAGTTAAGCAATTTGCCCAAACATCTGAGATATTATGGAGCAGAGCTAGGATTTAACTCATTCCTGCCAACCTGAACCACAAGTGGCGCATGCATGACTGTTCCATCAGGCGACATGGGACAGTCTGATGGAATAGTCATGCATGTACAGCCCCGTCATGACTGTGTTAAAGCTAAGCAGCCTGATTCCAGAGTTCACACTTTTTAGTACCAAATCAAATCATTTCTGGTACTTTACACTGAGCCACAGACCACTTTTAGGTAGCAAACTTACAAGTATGGGCCTGATTGTGACCCTGCATTATGTGTGGGTTTATATTTCCTTTCTGAGTCACCATCACTGCCAGCATAGAACTTGTTATATACAGTGATCATCTGTTTAAAAAAAAACACTAATAAATGAAAGGTCACTTCCTTGATTTTTAACCATCAATTCATGCTTTAAAATATCAAGGAAGGGCTGCATATGTTCCATGCTAATAACCCTTACAATTGTAGCATTCATGACTTTTTAATCACTTTAATTATATGATTTCACTTGCTACTCATTAACTTCATTTTCAATGTGGAGCCTCAAGCCAGCTCCACCTTTCATCAGGAGGGCAGGAGTCAGTAATAATAATGATAATGATGATAATAATTCTATTAACAACACACTTATATACTGCATTCTAAGCCATTCATTTTTCTAAGCATTTGAATATATTAATTCGCTTAACCTTCACGATGACCAGTGCCAAGCTGAAGACACTGAGATGCAGAGGTGTTAAACAGATTGGTCAAGGACAAAATGCCAGGCAGTAGCCCATCTGGTGTTGGAATCCAAGGAGTCTGGCTCTAAAGCCCATGGTCTTAATTATTACAACCTTTGAAGCAGGATTTGAAAATATAATAAAAACCCAAACTTATTTTGTTTGTTTGTTTGTTTTGTTTTTCTTCCAGCACCAGGAATTGAACTCAAGACCTTGCACTTACCAGGCAGGCACTTTGCCCCTGAGCTAAATCCCCAGCCCCTCCAAATTTATTTTGATTGGCCACCTCCATGTAGATAGAATGGCAATTAATGATTGATTATGAAGCAGTTCACTACGTTCTTCCTTATTAACGGAAGGGGCTGACTATGGCATAACCCGCCCTCCACAAGCCATCTTTTATGAAATTGCTGCTGTCAGTGAAGCAGGTGCTAGCTGGCCCAGTTAGTGGCTGATCCCTCAGATCTGGGTGGTTGGCATAATTTTGTGTGATGGTCTGCTCACACTCATGCTCTATCTGTTGGTTGGTTAGGAGGAGCATGGCTAGGTTTAGAACAGTACAAGACTGCAGAGAAACAGCTGGATTTTCAATAAGAATAGTCTGATGTCTAGTAAGCCTTTCTCCAGTCATCCACGAATATCCTGGAGTTCTAACAGAGCTTTAACTTGATGTGGAATTAGAACTAAGAGTTTTTGTACTAGAGTCATCTTAGAAACTTCCATAACTAATTGTGCTGTCGCAGTTATCACTCACAGGCAGCTGGGCCAGCCCTGTGCTACTCCATCCAGTTACTTGGAAAGGTAAGCAACTGGTCAGTTTTCCTGGTCCAGACATTAAGTTAGCACTCCCATGGCTACTCCTTTTCTCTCAGCCACAAAGTGAGAAAAAAGTTTAGTTGAGTCTTGGATTTCTAATGCTAAAACCTGTACCAAGACTTGTTTTAAGGCTTTAAAAACCTTTTGAGCAGCTTCTGTCCATTTTAGAGGTTCAGTTTCTGGTCTTCTAATTGCCCCATACAGTGGTCTGGCCATTACTCCAAAGTGGCATATCCATATGCTGTAGAAGCTAGTCAGTCCCAAGCAAGCTCTTGGTTGCTGTTCGGACTCTGGAGGTCCCAGCCTGCAGATTGCCTCTGCACTGCTTGAGAACAGTGACTTTGTCCTGGAGTTAGTATATACCCGAGATAAGTCACCTTTTGTTGAGAAATCTGGGCCTTGTGTTGGGACACCTTATAACTCCATTTTGCTAGAAAATTGAGAGTCTTAATGATGTTCTTATCAGATAGCTTCTTAGTGGGACTATAAAGAACGAGGTCATCTACATATTGTAGGAGGAAAGTTTAGGTCTCTCAGGCCTTGAGCTAAAACTCTTGTGAACAAGTGTGAGCTATCACGAAAGCCCTGGGGCAAGACAGTCCAAGTATACTCTTGGCAAAGTCCTGCTTGGGGAAACTCCCATTCAAATATTGGGAGCTACGATCCACAGGAATAAAAAATAAGGTGTAATTGAGATCAAGGACAGAGAGCTTCTTAGTGTCTCTCCTTTTAGTGATCTGTAAAAAGGGTAGATGGGTCTGTTACTAGTGGTTGAAATTTTCCACTTTTTATTGTAATCATTGATAATGGATTTCTAATTGGTAGACTTTTGGTTGAATCTTAAAGTCCAGGTGCAAACTGGGGGTACTTTCAAGGTATCATATGTACATATGTGACTCATCTGCCCTTTTCTGGCTTCTATGAGCCCCCTTGTCCAGGTAGAGAGACCTACTTGATTCTTACAAGCAGGCATACCTTTCCCTATCTTTGCTACCACACCTCATGTATGCTATGTGTATGAATGTATACAGACAAGAAAGAATGCAGATCCCCTACCACAAAGTGTAAAACCCTAAATTTTAAGCAAAGAGGCAAAAACCTAGCTTATTTTTACTTTGGATGATATTTTATCATTCATTTTATTTCCAGTGGAACTAATAATAATAATAGTAACAGTTTCTACTACTCTAGCAGAATCTACCAGAATCTGCATGAGCTTTTTACATATATAACAATATGCAACCTTAACATTCAGCTCAGATAGTGATTCTGTGATTGCTCTTTTAGGGTAAGGAAACTGTGGTCACACAGGAATAAATCAGGGAAAGTTTAAGGAATTTAAGTTCAAGTTTTACAAACTGCTTTAAATAAGATTGTGAGTTTTGTATAGACTTCGTGCTCTAATTCTAAACTTGTCTCTATCTTGATAAAAAAATTCACGATAATGATGAATAATTTATTGAGACTCTACTATGCACCGTGTGTTTTACATTTCCCTAAGTGATGGTTCCAAGATTGAAATTCAGACAATCTGTCTGCACCAGAGCCTGAGCTCTTCTCAGTGCAGGAGCCCTGTTTCCTCAGCACTGAGGCTTGGTCTTGCTTTTCCTAGTCATCATAGTAATTGTCCTCTTGCCTAGGGTCCCCAGCCATGGAATTGAAAACTGACTGCCTTTCCAATCCCCATTGCCTGTTTTCCAATTCTGAATTGCACCCCACCTTTTGTCCCACATCTTCTGTAGCAGATCTGATGCCGTTCGTTGCCTAACTGCTGACCTTCTTATTGCTCCCTCTGCCCTCAAGCACCTGCCTCCACCACCTCCTATCACACAACCTCATATTTCCCTGTCTGATTGGTTTCCCTCCTCCTCTACATCTAGCCCCAATCACAATACTCAACTTACCTCCTATGGGGGATGTCTCATTTTTCAGGTTGAAGCCTCAATTTCTCTGGCCTAGCCTTAGCTTTCAAGGTTGGAAAGCCCATTCTAAAGAATGATAGGCAGCCTTTCTCCTTAAGATCCTCACATTAGAGCTGGGGATGGCTTAGTGGTAGGACCTTTCCCTACCATGTGTAAGAACCTGAATTCAATTCCCAGCACAAATCAATCAATCAATCAATCAAACATTAATCAGTGACAGATCAAGAAATGAAGAATGAAGACTTTCTTAAAGATCTGACTCAAATATCATTTGGGAAGAGACTGAACTCCACAAAGCATGTTTTTATTTATCTCTCCTGAGAGCCGTCACAATTTGCATTATATTTAAGCATGAATACATCTTACTGATTGAATATCTTCATTCAAGAATCTGGCCCATGAGGGCAAGAAGGATGAATTGATATTTGTGATGCTCAAGGAAACATTAGGGTATCTTGAGATGGAATCCTCTCATTGACTCATATTCTTACTGAAGTTACTAAATTTATATTTAGAATTTTTGGAGGAAAAAATACTTCTCATATATAAAATATTATTAATAATGAAACTTAAACAATGTTTTGAATGTTAAAATTGATTGAGAGAATTCACATAGATTAATTCAGAGAGTATAGTTTATGGTGAAGATTGATATGACACAAGAGATGTTTTTGTTAGATCTGTAAAATCTTTTACACTGTAAAGGTAAATAGTCAAACTATGAAGTGCACTCTATTAAAAGTATTTATTTCATGTTAGTACAGAAAATAAAATAAGGTGCTCAAGTTATCAGCAGTGAGTATTGAAACTCTGGTAAAATGGGAGTTAACCTCTACCCAGGATAATCAAATACACAATGGGCAAGGAGAAATCTATGGATATGTGCATTATGATATTGATCTGTCCGACCTGAGTCATTATTTGAGACAAAAAGGACTTCTGTCCTTATACCATGAGATTAAACACAGTTGCTTGTCACATACTGACAATACTGTCAGTTTTCAGTCAATAGTAGAAAATAGCCCCCTCCCGCCATCCCCCATAAGTGGCTTATTTTCCTAACCATAATCACCTGAAGTCTTTGTAATTTAAAGGTTTAATTGTCTGACCTCCTTTTTTATAAGGATTTTTATACTAGGCACAACATAGTCTGGGGGGCGGGGTAAATAATGTACTGTACCCTTGGTGCACACAAGGATTACTTAATTGATTGCAAAGAAAAACTATAAAAGAGGTCATCGATTTTTGAAACCCATGGAAAAGGCCATAGGTGGCCATTTAAAATTATTCAGGTGTACATAACACTATCTTAAGCATTTGTATCCAAATTTATATGTATAAAGTTTTAAAACAAACATTTCTAAAACAGCAGGTCCCTCCCTAACCTTCACAAGCTGATTATTGCTCTTAAGAGGGAGCTCTTTCCAATTACTTTGGCTCTTTCTATTTATCTATACAGTATCTCAATTACTACTTCCTGGGTTTTTTTGTTTCTTTTAAATACTTTGTTTTCAATATTTCAAGATTCAGTTCTCTTAGACACTCCTTTTCGACCTGGAAGAGAATAATAATCAGTTTTTAAACATGCATAGGTTTTTATTTGGAATGGATTCTTGTCACAAAAGATAAATTAATCAAAGAAAAAAAACCAGGGTTTTATTAACATATATTTTTATGTACACATGTGAGACTCCCAGGAATGAGTAAGTGTCAGAAAGTTGTTTTTAATTTCCAGCTTATATAGTATTTTCAACAAACAATAGTAAAAATTTAAGACCTGAAAAGACCAAGGAAAAGGACTTTCAACTTTTAAGAGTGGAAATTTCAGGAGAGGCAGATACATTTTAGCTTAAGGCTGGCTAGTAAAATGTGTTAATGTAGGTGCTTCTGGTATAACCTCTAATTGATAAGGTTCTAGAACTGTATTTAGTGGTTACAGTTTGTTCTCCCTGGTAAAGAATGAGGCAGAATACCCTCTCAGGCTTTCTAAATCTATGTCCTGCTTTTAGGCATATAGAGGGAAGATACAACTCTCCTGCATGTGTTGCTTCTTGTGTACAGCTCAACAACCCTTCACAATTTGGGGGAAGCATATTCTGGTCCCTCACACACCTCAATTTTCAAACACTTCCCAACTGGTACTTTTCCTTTCTCCTCACTTTTTGGAAAAATCTGTTGGGAGCAATTGAAACTGGAAATTGGTCATACGTGTGAGGACACAGTACCTAAAGCACAGGCTACCTCAGTCTTGAGAAAAGCATCCTACTTGGACAATGCAGTCGTTAGTCACTAGGCAACTTTGTGTCTCATGATACTAACTTTGCAAAAATATAAATAAACACCCCTACGGTTGTTCAGATCCTCTTATCCATCTGGTAAAGAGGACTCTACCTGACTCAGCTCTTGTCTCTTGTCTATCTTTTCTTCATTCTCACTGCCATTCCTCCCCAGGGTACACCGAGACCAACTATTTTGGTCTCGACCTCCCATTTTGCATTATTATTACAAATTTAATGTAATTGAGGCAAGTAGTTGCTACACTTGTATCTCATTTCTTATAAAAACTTAAAACAATTTTTCCTGGTATTAATAGTCTCCCTTCCTTCCTTCCTTCCTTCTGTCCTTCCTTCCCCCTTCCTTCCCCTTCCCTTCCTTTCCCTTCCCTTCCCTTCCCTTCCCTTCCTTCCAAAATTTCCTTGGTTTTACTGTCCCAGCATTCTCAGAGCTGAGTTAGAAAGGAGATGGTGGGGGCTGGGGATTTAGCTCAGCGGCAAAGCGCCTGCCTGGCAAGCGTAAGGTCGTGAGTTCAGTTCCCGGTACCGGAGAAAAACCAAAAAAAAAAAAAAAAAAGAAAGGGGATGGTGGGGGTTGTTCCTCGTGGTACAGCTGTTCAGACACCTCTGTCCCTATGCCACATTTTGAGCTTGTGACTATCTCTCCACAATGCCCAATGTCCCTATGGACAGTTTCTAGTTTATCTTATCCACAAGATATATATTAGTCTGTTTTCTGTTTCCTATAGCACAACGCCACAGACTAAGTTTTAATAAAAAGGTTTATTTTAGCTCACAGTTCTTGAGGCACAAGATCAAGGAGCCGAATCTGGTGATGGCTTTCTTGCTGACAGATCTGAGGTAGCACTGGGCATCTCATGGTGTAACACGGGGAGTAAGCATGTGTCACCTCTTATCTTGTTCCCCTTATTTACAAAGCCACCAGGATTCACTCATGGGGACTCCACTCTAAAGATCTGAATCCCCATCACATCCTTAAGGCCCCATTTCTAAACACAATAGTCAGATTAATTTTGTACCCCCTGATATCTCACAATGTAGATTACCTTTCAGCGTGCGAACTTTGGGGGAAACACTGAAACCTAAAGCATACCCTAACAGAGTAAAACTTCTATTTCTGTCACAGACCAGGGAGAGGATATGAGAGTCTTAGCAGTGCTGCTTATACAGTCTGTCAATCAAGTCTCCCCTTTTAAGACCTGCTTTCCTTCCCAGGTAGCTCCTGCTTCCTGAGCCTTGCTGGGCTTCTCTGGTTGGACTCCATCTGCTTCTGTGCTTCCTACACCCCAGTCTGTGACAGTAGCTTTCCTAATCTGTTAGGACAGTTTCTGCTTACCCAATTTGTCTTCCAGTTTGTATTCTTTTACTGTTTTTTACTCTAGTATCATCTTCATTTTTAATGAAAACGTCCTTTTGCCTTCATTGACAGTTTGGTGGCTTGTGAGAGAAAATGACAATAAATTCTTATGTTCAAATTTTTGTGTGTGGGTGTGTGCGTGTGTGCATGTGTGGTACAGGGGTCAAACCTAGGAGCACTTTACCACTGAGCTACATCCCCAGCCTTTTTTATTTTTTATTTTGAACACTTTTTATTTTTGTTTCGCTAAGTTGCCCAGGATAGCATTGAACTTGGGGTCCTCCTGCCTTAGAAGTAGCTAGCATTATAGGTGTCCACTACCTTGCCAAGTGCATGTGTTTAATTTACTAAATATTAACAGAACTCCTCATACAAATAATTTTTATGTTTCTTAAATTTGTATGAATCAATATGTCACCTAAGATCTGTCAGAAATCAGATTTGGGAGTTTTAAGTGCAAAGGACAGTATTTCATGTTCATCTACATAGTTCAGTAGCCCTAGCCCCAAATGCAAAGAAAGAGAAGGATGAGGAGGAAGTAAAGAAGGAGGGGAGAGGGAGCCAAGAGGAGGAAGAAGAAAACAGACAATCCCACTCTCTTACATATATGGTGAGGTGTTCCTAGGACACTGGCTTAGTTACAGAACTAAATGGTGAGATAGAATAATATGTCAGGACATTTTCTTTATACTGGTTTACTATGTCCTATTTATGAGAGATTTCTAGCTAAAAAGTGATACATGTCCCTGTCATGTAAGAAAATAAAAAGTAGCCGGGTGTGGTGATGCACACTTACAGTCCTCTTTCTCTGGGTGCCTGAGGCAAAAGGGTCCGGGGTGGTTGAAAATTTGAGCCCAGCCAAAGCAATTTAGCAAGACCCTGCCTCAAAACAAAAAATGCAAAAATGGGCTGAGGAATGTAGCTCAGTGTGAAGGCCCTGCATTCAATCTCCAGAACTACACACACACACACACACACACACACACACACAAACACACACACAAACACACACATAAAGAGGGAAATAAAACAACAGAAGTCTCTACAAATAGTGGTATCTCTCTTGAATTGAAAGGTGATCTTTAATGTATTTCCCACTCTTTATTCCACTGCAATCACCCTGCTGGTACTTGACACTCCCCTAAGACCCCAAATGACATCTCACATGCTGAAAACAAGTCTGTTTGGGGAACTCTGAGAAACATTTGACTTTGGGGACCTACTACTTTTCAGAGCTCTATGATCCCATCTGATTTCTCTCTGCTTTCTATTCACTGTCTTTGTTTTGATTTTAATCTTACTGCTCACTTTTCCCATCTGTATCATTGCCTCCAAAATCGCCTGCCTTTTCAGTTCATTTCTACTTCTCACCTCTCAACTCTCACCTCTACATTTACCCTTTGCTGACTCTTTTGGTCCTTCTGTCTTACAGTGCTGCAGAAAGGCTGTTGTTTCCCCTTGCATTGCCTTCATTTTTAATGAAATAGCACTTTTCCCTTTACTGACAGATCAGTGGCTTGTGAGAGAAAATGGCAATAAATTCATGTGTTCAACTTTTCAATCTATTGAAATGTTGTGATCACAATAAGCAGTTATGCTAGATGCTTTTTTAAAAGATTAATTGGGGGCAGGAGAGCAATGCTGTGGTGGATACTATGAAGTACAACTTGAGTCCTCTAGTTTTTCCCCCTTCAGGACTGGGTTATAAAGGTCCCCACACCTAGATGCTGGGAATATTGAGAGTTGAAGGCTCTCTGGTAAGAATTACTCCCAGAAATTTCAACTTAGATGCAGCTAACCTGGAGCACAGTTAGACCACATCTCCTGGGGCAACTTGTTTCTGCTGTTTTCCCTCACAAGCCACACTTGATGTCTAGGACACTCCCTCTGTAAACTCCCTGTGCGCTAACCTCTAAGAGTCTGTTTCCAGGAATTGACCCAAATAGATGTGTATTAATTTGTGTTTTGGGCTGGAGGAAAATAACACCATCACAAATTCCATTCTCCCAGGGTAGGATATTTTAAGATATTATAGGAGCTAGACTTTACAGGGTCAGTTTAATAACATTGATAAAGTTGTCTCTGGAATCAGACTGTTGAGGTTTTCAAACTGGATTTACAGTCTATCAACTCTACTGCCTTACCCAATTTCATTTCAGTATAAGAGTCCTTCCTTCCACTACACGCACAGTGGTAGTGATAGTATTGCCCATGCCATCATAGGGCAAAGGTTGTTAAAATTAAGTCTGTACAAATATCACACAGAGGGTTTATTGAAGCACAGGTGGTCATGTCCCACATCTAGATGGTCTGATTTAGATATTCTACAGTAGGTTAGTAGTAGTTCTAAGAATACGCATTGGTGACAATCTTCCAGGTGATGTTTATGCTACGGTCTGAAAACCATAATACTTTGCGATTCATGGCCACAAGGTCATATGGAGATAAAATAAATTAACACCTGCAGTGCCTTGAGCTTGGAACATAGTAAGTGTACAACATTTCAGTTTTCCGTGCTGTTGATATTGGAAAACCTGTATTTTTCCACTCATGAACTTTGAGTCAAATTGTTATGGATAGCTGAGTTAGATAAAAACACTACAGGCAGTAAGATAGGGCTGGGCTCTTGAGAGAGTCAATAAAGAAAATAAAAAATTTCAACTGTGACTGGAGGCACATCTGTTAAAGGCCAGGCCTCAAGATAAAGACAAAGTCACCAGGCCTACATAGTTCCCCTAGGCCTAAGATAAGTGATAACACCTGGCCTAATAAAGTCTAGATAGACATTGGTGACTTAAGTGGGTGACCAAGACCCTTGGACTCACCCCTTTCTGAAAAATTCTTTGTTCTTTCCACATACACTTGCTACATGACTTGCTTCCTCACTAGATCAATATTACCTAAACAACTATACTTACAGTCTTATTGGTTTGTCATTGCTATAACCCACATTGAACCCATGTGGTTATTTTCTATAAAATTTCTCGTAAAAAGTGGAGTCCTCAGCAACCCACTCAGGACCCTTCCTGCCTCTCAAGAGCTATATCTCTCCCTCTCAATAAATATTTCCTATTCTTAACCTCATTTGTTCCTTAAAATTCATTCTTTGTTAAAAAAAAATACAAACTTGGTGAGTCAAACATCCAACAGATTAAAAGTTGTAGTATTTCCCCTGTATCATTTAGAGATCCTATATCATTCCTATATCAAAATCTCTTCCTAAATTTAGTTTTAGGAATGGAGGAAAGCAGAGAGCAGCAATAATATCCAAGGATCTATGCTGAGTCAGAGCTGACCAGCCATAAAAATATTATATGAATTCTGAAAAATGACAAGTGGAACGACAGCCTTTTAAATGGGAAAAACAACACCAACAGCGTCTTTGACTGGACCCTGGGTTCCTGTATTGTCATCAGCATCCCTCCCTGAACTCACCCTTCTCCTTTTCTGGTTTCAAGCTATTAGAGCAGGTGCTGTAGGGGAGGAATGGTATGGACTAATTGTTCCTGTCTCAACTGATTTATCTCATTGAGAAAGATAAGCTTAACAAATAAACATATTGTCCTGGTTGTTTTAATCATTATAAATACTAACTTTTATTCATGTCAAGTGAAATAATTCCATATATATAACTAATTACAGGTTATTTTAAAGTCCCTTTCCCTCCAAACCCATGGTAAAGTGATTCTATGTCACCTATATCCAAGGTCATGGACAATATCTATTCATTGAGCTCACTTCAGGAAAAGAAAAAGTTAGCAGGGATTTTCAGTTCTTCTTTAAGTTATTCTGCAACTCTGATGAAATAAAATATAACTTCAAATCTAGCAACCCTTTTCTGAGCACCTACTTGTAATAGATGCTTATTCAAATATATTTTAAAACCCTGTTGAAGTCATTGGTCAGGGGTTACTCCTTGATAATATATAAGAAGAGTTTGTAGAATCTCTCATATCAGTTGCAACTTTTGAAGGGTTAATCTTCACAACACTAGGCCGAGTGAGCGAGTGATCCGGGAGATGCTGGCCCCACAGTTCAAGTCCATGCTTTGCTCACACCACCACAGTTCCCAGCTGAAACTCGCAGACAGAGCCAGGTATTTCCCATTTAATTCCTGAGGGCAGAGTGGGCAACCCAGGACCCCGCTGCCATTAAAGACAGAGTCTCTCCCCTCCCTGCACCTGCAGAAGAAAGGAGGTCCTCACTCAGAAGCCCCAGGGACATCTCTGGCTAGGGGCTGGGCATGTAGCCTCTCCCAGCGCCCCACGCCCTGCGCCCAGTGAGCAAGTGCTCCGGGAGCTGCTGGTCCCGCGGTTAGAGTCCATGCTTTACTTTCACCCGGACCCCCTAGTGGGTCGAAGGCAGGGGCAGTCTGTGACTGCTACCGATCTGGCCTGTATCTGGTTCCTGAATGTTTCCTGAAATGACTGGAGACACAGAATCAGGTGGTTCACAAACTGTAGACCCTGCAGTTTGTGTCTGGATTTTGCCTATACCCTGAAATGCCTGGGGACATAGGTCCAGTGGACCGGGCTTCTCACACCAGTACAACTGGAGTCTGGGCCATGCACGAGCCCTGAAAGGGGACACTGGACCAGACAGTAGGCCATCACCTGACACCAGTGCCCATGTCTGAGAAGGGGGATAGCTAGATACAAATCAAAAACTGCCAGAAAACCTGAGACTAAGTAGTGCTTCTCAGAGGTCACTCAGGGGCAAACCTGACCATCAGGAAAACTAGGGACACTAGTAGTCTTGGCTGTGCAGCTACTGAAGAGGGAAACTGAGCTTTCTGCATTCGGTAGCAAACATGACAAAACAAAGGACTAAAACACAATCCTAGAATTCCACCCAACTCAGAACAAGTCCAGGAGACATCAACATAGGAAAACTTGCTAAACACATGCCTGAAATAGCTGAAATGATTGCAATGGAAGTAAAGAAACAACTCCAGGGGCTGGGGATTCAGCTCAGTGGCAAAAGCGCCTGCCTGGCAAGTGCAAGGTAGTGAGTTCAGTTCCCGGTACGGGAGAAAAACAAAAAAACAAAAAAAAAAAAAAAAAAAAAAACAAGAAACAACTCCATAAGGACATACAAGAGATGAGATCAGAAATAATCTCTCAGGCAAAAAGTGAAATGACAAGAATAATGAAGGAACTGCTCAAAACCTCTGAAGAAGAAATATATAATAGAAGAAAAAAGGCAACAGTCAGAAGTGTGCAATGAAAAATATAGAAAGGATTTAGAACACATGAACCAGTTTCAGAGAGACTTCCAGGAAAACAAAGGTGCCACTGAAAGCTACCAAAACCAATTCAATGAAGCTGAAGATAGAATCTCCGACATTGAAGACAGCATGGCAGCTAGCGACCATGAAAGAAAAGATCTCATAAAATCAAACAGGATCCAGGACAAGTCAATTCAACAGCTGCAAGATGAGGCAAAGAGGAATAATGTATGACTTATGGGAGTCAAAAATGAAACAGCAGGAAGCAACACAACTGACATAAAAGATTATTTGCAGAAATAATAGCAGAAAATTTCCCAAGCATGGAAACAGAACCTGATATACAGGTAAATGAGGCATTTAGAACTCCAACCAACCACAACCAAAATAAAACTACACCCAGACATATAATAGTCAAGTTCCCAGATCTCCAGCAAAAGAACAGAATATTAAAAGGTGCTAGAGAAAAGAAACAAATTATCTACAAAGGAAAGCCCATCAGAATCATGGCAGACTTCTCAGCATAAATCATCCAATGAAGAAGAGCTTGGAGTGAAGTATTACAGGTCGTAAGACAGAACAGCTTCCAACCAAGACTGATATACCCTGCCAAAATATCCCTCACATTCAATGGAGAAATAAAATATTTTCATGACAAAGAACGACTGAAGAACTTCATGAGCACAGAGCCAGTATTACAAAGAATACTAAAAGATATTCTAGACAGAGAAAAATCTGACCACAATTTCAAGAACAACAGTAGGAATGAAACTTCAAGACAAGCAAGCAAGTAAACAGGTAGAAAAAGTAGAACACCAACACAAGTAAATAACATGACAATGATAAATCAACACATATCGGCTATAACTATAAATGTAAATGGCCTCAACTCTCCAGTCAAAAGAAACACACTGGCAAAGTGGATTAAAAAACAAAATCCAACAATATGCTGTATACAGAAACACACTTCAATCAAAAGAAAATCCACAGACTAAAAGTCAAAGGATGGAAAAAAATTCTCCACACAACAGGAAAACAGAAAAAAGCAGGGGTAGCTATTCTGTTTGCAGACAATGTACACTTCAAACCGACAACAATCAAAAGAGATAGAGAAGGTCACTACACACTAGTCAGGGAAAAACTGCAAGAGGATGAGAGAACAATCATAAACATGTATGCACCAAATATCGGAGCTCCAAGTTATATAAGACAAATCCTAACAGGCATGAAAACCTATACAATTAATAACACTATTGTAACAGGGGACCTCAACACCCCATTAACACAAAGAGATAGGTCAACTGGACAAAAAATCAGCAAGGAAATAACAGATCTGAACCAAAGCTGTGAACAAATGGACTTAGTAGATTTCTATAGAGTGTTCCACCCCACAAGAACAGAATACACACTTTTCTCAGCAGCACATGGGTCTTTCTCTAAAATAGACCACATCTTAACCCATAGAACATACCTTCCGAAATGCAAAAGAATTGAAATTATCCCATGCATATTATCTGAGCACATTGCAATGAAATTGGAAATTAATGACAAAAGGAACTCCATAAACATTTGGAAATTAAACAACAACGTTCTGAACAACCAACGGGTCACAGAGGAAATTGAAGATGAAATTAAGAAATACCTGCAAACAAATGAAAATGAAAATACAACTTACCTTAATCTATGGGATGCAATGAAAGCAGTCCTCAGAGGGAAATTGATAGCGTTGAACTCGCACATAAGGAAAACAGAAAGAAAACAAATAAGTAGCCTAATGCTACATCTCAAACTTTTAGAAAAAGAAGAACAAGTCAGGCCCTAAGCCCAAAGAAGAGAGGAGATTATAAAGATAAGGGCAGAAATTAATGCAATTGAGATGAAGAAAACCCTGCAAAAAATAAATGAGTCAAAGAGCTGGTTCTTTGAATGACTAAATAAAATTGATAAACCCCTAGCCAACCTTATGACAAAAAGGAAGGAAAGAACTCAGATTCATGCAATAAGGAATGAAAAGGATGAAATTACTGCACATTCTACAGAAATTCAGAAGATCATTAATACCTACTTTGAAAATTTTTACTCCCATAGGATAGAAAACTCAGAAGAAATGGACAGATTCCTAGTTATGTATGAATTACCAAGGTTGAAAGAAGAAGATATAAAATTCCTGAACAACCCAATATTATTTAAAGAGATTGAAAGCATGATTAAATAACTACGGACAAAGAAAAGCCCAGGCCCCAATGGATTCACAGTAGAATTTTAGAAGAAATTCAGAGATTTAATACCAACACTCCTCAAAGTCTTCAATGAAATTGAAAAGGAAGCAACTCTCCCTACCTCATTTCTGGAGGCAAGCATCATAATGATACCAAAACTGGAGAAAGACTCAACCAAGAAAGAGAACTACAGACCAATCTCCTTAATGAATATAGATGCAAAGATACTCAATAACATACTAGCAAATAGAATGCAGCAAATTTTCAACAAAATCATACAACACGACCAAGTTGGATTCATTCCAGGAATGCAGGGTTGCTTCAATATTCGCAAATCTGTAAATGTTAACGCCATATCAATGGAGCCAAAGACCAAAACCACATGACCATCTCAATACATGCAGAAAAAGCTTTTGACAAGGTCCAACATGCATTTATGATGAAAACTCTATGGAAAATAGGAATAGATGGTCTCTACCTTAACCTGATCAAAGCCATCTATGACAATCCAACAGCAAACATCATTCTCAATGGACAAAAACTGAAAGCTTTTACTTTAAAATCAGGAAGAAGACAAAGATGTCAACTGTGACCACTCCTGCTCAATATAGTTCTGGAATCACTAGCCAGAGCAATAAGACAGGAGAGAGAAATAAAAGGAATAAGGATAGGAAAGGAAGAAGTAAAACTATCACTATTTGCAGATGACATGATACTTTACATGGGAGATCCCAAAAACTCCACAAGAAGACTCCTTGAATTAATCAACAAATTCAATAGTGTAGCTGGTTAGAAAGTCAATACCCAGAAGTCAATAGCATCCCTATACACAAACAACAAACAGATTGAGAGAGAAATTAAGGAAACAATACCTTTCACAATAACATCCAAGAAATTGATATATTTAGGAATCAATCGAACAAAAAAACTAAAAGATCTCTTCAGTGAAAACTACAGTACTCTGAACAAAGACACCAAAGAAGATTTCAGTAAATGGAAAAATATTCCTTGCTCATGGATAGGAAGAACCAACATTGTGAAAATGGCCAT
>NW_004955516.1:5158634-5160899 GCF_000276665.1 Chinchilla lanigera | reverse complement strand
CATTGTCTCACTAGTGTAAAACCTGAAAGAGTTAATTCAAACTAGGGGGTGTGATAGACATTGTGAAATGATAGGAAAACACTCAAGAGTAAAGTTCAATTGGGATGTGGGAATAGAGAAGGGAAAGAAGGAGAAATTTTGTATGTATGTATATACAGGATAGTTAACATAGTTCTTCTACTGTCTTCTATTTCTTTGCTCAAAGAATCTCTCCATGAGTCCTTGATTGATCAATATTGCATGTCTCTCTCTGTATTCATGAGAAATCTCTTTGAAGATATCAATATGTAATACAACAAGCATTGTTAATTTCCTACCACTTTGTTTGTAACTCTGTATTGTCTCTACTGTTCTTTTGCTATTTTGTAAAATGTCTGTCTGTTAATGTTTTCCTCCTTTTATTTTTAAAATAAAAAAATCTTCACAACAATAAACAAGTCTGCTCTCATATATTATGATGTACAATACATATATTGATATAGATTTGCTATTAGAATAGCAAATCGAGTTTGAGATCAAAGCAAAATAGCACCTTAATTGGTGACAAAGTCTTAATATGATAACAGAATGGAGCAAAGTCTGCAGGAAGCAAGAAAACATCAGAAATTTTCACTCATCTCTTATTTGCACTGAGAGATTTGATATTTGATATTTATTTTGAAGAAACATTGGTTGAATGTCACATCTGCACATTGACTTTCATGCTGTTCTTTACTTTATTATAGTTCAATGGCTTGCAAACTCTTGTATGCATACCAATTAATAAAAAGAATTACACACTTAAAAGCAGATTTACTATACTTTATAGAAGATTGAAGGGTCTTTCAAGGGTATTTTTCACTATAGGGGATTTTCATCTGAATGACTTCCAAAATTTCTATATAAAATGAAACTTTTTACTTTGTTTTGGCATCACTGGGTGAACACAAATAACATATTTTTGTGAACATTTGAAGTAAAAAATATTTCTGGTATCTGAATCCCCAGCATGTCAATATGACTTGCTTTTCTGATATAGTACAGGAATGGACCACAGTCAGAAATAAAGTCAGGACTGCTTGTAGATGGTCCTAAAGAAATGAAACCCTCTTGATTCAGAACTCAAGAATGTCTTCAGAATTCTACTAGAGTTGTTTTATCAATTTGTTCAACAAATATTTATGTAGCATTGAATACATGGCAGTTACTGCTCTAGGTGCTGAGGACACTGTAACAAATAATGCCTAAATTGGTGCTCTCAGAGAGCTTATATTTTAGAATCAGAAAAGTCAAATAAATGGCAGATAATCAAATATATATGTAGTATGTCATGGCATAGCTCACCATGTGAAAGTGATAGAAAGCTGTTATAGAGGTGTTACTTTAACACTATCAGAGAAGGAGAATCAAGAGAAAAGTTTCCCAAAAACAAAGTGGAATAAAGTGTTTTCAACAGGAGAGTGAGTTATCAGTTGAGTGCAGATGAAAGATGCAATAATATAAAACCTGTGTAATGATCACTGGATTTGGTCAAAGGAAGGTCACTGATGATCTTGACAAGGCAGTATTAGTGGAATAATGGGAATGGGAGACTGATCAGAATTGGCATAAAATAAAATCAGAGAAGACAGGAAATACTATGAAGACACTGGAGAGGTATATTTGCAGCGAAAAGTGGTAGAGTACTGAGAGAGAAATGGGCAGTGGAAACAGAAAAATACAACATATTTGCATGCCAAAAGGACTGAGCCAGTGGAGAAAGAAAAACTGATGATACAGGTGCAAGGAGGAGAAGTCCTAGAGCTCTGTCCTTTAGTAGATAGCGAGTGAGCACACACACAAATAGGGGGTTTGACCTCATATAAATTGCTCATTTATGTGACATAGGAAAGATGTAGAATAAAGACATGATACAAAAGATTGAAGATTAATTTGGTAGAAAGTCATGAATGTTGCATTTTGAATTCTTCTACTTTCTCAATCAAATTAGAAGCAAGACCATCCACTGAGAATAAGAAAAGGCAGGAGATACTGGTGGTTTGGGAAAGATAGAAATGGATGAAAATTATCATCTAAGATAATGGGAGGATCAATTGAGCTGCAAAAAATAATAGAATTTTCTGGACTCTAGAATTTCACTGAAAGTCATTGCATATGTGAGTTGCATCTGATGAGCTGGCTTGCACAGAGCCAGTCTGTAGAACAGCAAGTAGGACAGAGGTTCTGGATTATTGTACTTCTCTCTGAGGGCATGCTGTGTTATTTTCTGCTTTATGTAGTCATTTT
>NW_004955516.1:5152080-5158534 GCF_000276665.1 Chinchilla lanigera | reverse complement strand
GTTTTTCGGTTTTTCTCCGGTACCGGGAACCGAACTCACGACCTTGCGCTTGCCAGGCAGGCGCTTTTGCCGCTGAGCTAAATCCCCAGCCCCTATGTAGTCATTTTCAATAAATTTCTATGACCTTTGCCATGAAGGAAAGTTGACATCCACTAGCACTGATTGTTTTTTTTTTTTTTCTGCATCTGGCACACACAGTCCATTGTGACAAGCAAGCAAGAAGAGAATAGCATGATAATATTTTTGAAACACCTTGCCAATATAGTGAAGGCAAAGACCCTCTTTATTCATTTTACAGAAAGAAACATATCTGCCTGTGTGACATGTATGTCACTCTGCTACAGCCTGCAAGCCAATGTGTCTAAACCCACACTGAGTTTTCCCTCTCCAGTCAGGTTTTCTCGTAGTTCATGGCCTAAATGTCCACTTCCTTCTATGAATATCATTATACTGATATCCTTGTATAAAAAAAGAAAAAAAACCCACCTCTTTCTTTGTAAGCCTATGATGACTCCTCATTTGTTAAATGACAATGCTTACATTCATGAGCCCCTTTGGAGAAAGCCTTCTAGTCTCCCTCTAACTCGTTTCCCATCTCATCTTATCTTCTGTCCATACATTTTATCTTGGTTACCTTTCTCTCATTGTTGGGACAAAATACCCCACACCCAAAATTAAGGAAGGAAGGAAAGATTTATTGAGCTCACAGTTTATGAAGGTTTCAGTCTGTAATCAGGTGGCTCCAAGGCAGGGTGGCATGGTGAGGGGAAACAGTTCAAGGCAGTAGAAGACAGCAAAAAGCAAGAAGAGCACAATGGGGAAAGAAGCCTCTTTCCCTCCCTTATATTGTAAGCAGGCTACCCACCCCCAGCGTGGGTGTAGCAGTCACACCATCTCCACGCCCTCCTCTTCACAAGATGAGGTTGTTTACAAAGTAAGGACCCTGGTTCCCTGCTAAGTCACTTCTTTAAACTTCCCAACTTCTCAAGTTGACACAATGCATCAACCATTACACATCTTATAACCTAAACCTACTATACTGTGTCAAACAACTACATCATGATGTAGTTTAGGCTTCAGAGAAGCAACATAACTCAGACCCTGTCAATGTGGAAAACTTTGAGCTGTTTTCCCCAGAAACTTTCCCCTGAATTAGCTAAGAGAAAAATTCCCCTCTACATGTGTTAGGGAAGCCTGTCAAATCCACTTTTCATTGCTCATAGTTATATGGCTCTCATTAGCTCTGTATGTCAGAGCATAGCTGAAATTAAAAGAATTTGTGAAACCGGATCCATCTTGCCAATATCCCAACTGTGGCTATGGGGTATTGTGGTTTGTTTCATTTCAACTAAGACTATATTAAAAACAAACAAGGAAACAAAGAAAATCCATCAGTTTCAACATTTTATCAGATGTGTTCCTCCACAAAACAAGCACCAAGACATAATTAAAAGCATAAGAGGTTTACTGAAGGAAATGTCTGAGAAAGATAAAAGGTAGAGGGAGCAGGTAGAGGCAGGAGAAGCCTTCACTGTGCCAGAAACAAGAAGAGAGTGGATTGGGAAAGCCCCAGATGGCAACAAAGCTCTGAGAAATTCTTATCCAGGTGGTCAGGGAACCTAGAGCAAGGATTGCCCATCAGAGAGGTCCTGTGTTAGGCAGAAGTGGCCCAGCTCTAGTGCCACTGCTGTGTGGGATAATCAGGTGAGAACAGCCTGTGGAGGACATGGCTTTACAAGGAATGCTACAGTGAATCTTGGAGGCATAGCAGTTGGAAGCTGAGGACCAAAAGTTTTCCTCAGAGCACATTTTGTCTTGAAGGATAGTCTGTGTGTTTCCATGGATGCTACAAGCATCCACACTATTTGTGTTCTCAATCCTAAGTCCTTCTTTTTGCAATCACTACCAACAAAATTACCATCTTCTGAATTTCCACAAACTTTAATGTCAGAGGTTTTACTGACACTGCTCTTCGGTTTGTTGTCATTTACTTGATAAGAGATAATTAGTCAAATAATTCCTCCTTTATGACATCATCCATGCTCTCATTCCTTTACATTCTCCAGAGACTTTTCAATACTTTCACTAAAGCATTTATAGTATTTTAATACATTGTCTGCATGTGTCTGCAGTGCTAGATTTGAAAACTCTTTCAGAGAAGGAAACATTTATTTTTGTATTCCCAATGGCATGGTTCCCAAACTGTATGCATGGGTGCCCCAAAGTACAGTAGTAAAGTCACAAGGGTTGTCAGGAGGTCATTTAAATTTTCTAGGAAAAGAAAATGACACTGCATGAGCTACAACTTTGAAGTAACCTAAACCTAAGTACCTAAACACAAATTTTAGATATTTCCAACATAAACTTTTGGCAAAAGTTGCCATAAAAAATTAACTGAAGCCCAAAAGTTTCTATGAACTGAGAAAGTTTGTGAAACACTGCCCTAATGCTCAATGAGCACAGTATTAGGCATATAACATCTGTTTGATAAATGACTTAACTATGGATTTTAGGTAATTTATCTTATTTGTACACATATGTTCAGTATATATGTTCCCTCTGCCAACCATTGCTTGAAGTGCTTTACATGCATTGTGTCATTTATCCTTCTAACAGTTCCATGGGGTAATTAATATTATCTTTATTCTGAAGATTTGGAAACTAAAGCATGGGGTGAGAAAGTAACTTTTGCAAGCACCCACAACTAAAATGCTGTGTGTTTAAAAAGTAGAATATGAGCCTGCTGCATTTCTGTACATAAACTCCCAAAAGATTTTCAAAATAACAAGTGGTAGCATTGATGGAAAATAATAAATTTCCATTCATTTTATGGCAGTATATAAAGTGAACTTTTGAAAGTTAAATAGATGAGTTCATTAAAGAATGTTTCTTCAACACCTATTATTGAGTATCTGCTGGGTGCAAAATGCTGTAAGGGATATCAAGATAAATAAAAAAATAAGTCTGAAACTGACAACTTTGAAGCTAAGTCATTTTATAATAGTGTCATATTTTTGAAATACTCCATAATTCTTATCTCAATCTGCTAGTGAGCTTTTCCTCTTATGTCTACATTTTTTCAGAGATGCTCTGAGGGACTTAGGCTGCCCACTCAATCAGCTTTTTCAGAGATTGAAAGTTTTACAATATATGCCAGCAGTTAAACTTACTCTACTAGGTTTTGCAGCTTTGGGCAACCGAGAAGGGATCTTCCTCTTTCCTCTAATTCCTAGTCCTCAATGGGGGTCTAAATGACAAATAAACAGCAGCAGAGGCCATAGGAATCCATGTACATGAGAAATTAGTTAAGCAGGAGGTAGGGAAAGAGTTTCTCTACTTTCAGTTACAAGTGATGGGAGTACCAGGAAAATAAGTCACTTTGAAAAGTGATTAAGTAAACAGAATCAGAATCACCAGAGTTCTTTTGAAATAGAATCTGCAATTGTACCCTAGACTCTTAAAATCTGGGTCTTATAGAATCTGCCCTACAAGTGAGTCTCAGACTCCCTAAAATTAAACTGGGTGAAATCCAAGGTATTTGTACAAAATTTCAGATTGAACTATTGATCATTAATTGTGACATTCATTTTGAGTAAGAACTACCTAGAAGATTAGTAAAGTCTGGGTGTGTTCTCGGATGATTGACATGTAGGCCAGCAAACTGAGGGGAGAAGACCCACTCTGGATATGAGTAGCACCAACCTATAGGCTTCCAGCCTGGACCAAATAAAAGAGAGAAGAAGGAAGTGCTTTCATTTTTCTTCAAAGGAGCTCTGGGCTTCAATGTTGCTTTCAGATATTAGTCTCCTGTTCCTTCAAGCTTCCAGTGCAGACTGTTCCATTTTCTGATACAGACTCACACTGCTGACTCTGCAGTGAACTTCTAGGCTTTCAACCTTTGACTGCTACTGGATTGGCAGATGGCCATTGGGACTCTTCCAATTCCCATTCTGTGGGCTACAAGTTTTGCAGAATTCTAGGAGATGGGAGATCTGGCATCTAATTAAGATTCTGATGTTGACTGTGTTTAACTTTGAACAAGTCACTTAACCAGTATGACTCTGAGAATTCATTTGCGTCAAATGGACCTGTCTCCTCTTTTACAGCCTCGAAGTTCTATGACTGCACTCTGCTGTGCAGTCACAAAGTAGTTTGAGAGACTGTTATTGGACCCTTACAAATCAGGGGAACGTGCTGTATATAAATAAACAAGATAAGCACAAAACTCTAAAATGTAGAAAACTTTTCGAAGGAACCATTTTCAGCCTTGCACAGCATGTATCCAAAACCTTCTGGAATTGTGCATAAATAAATGTAAAATAAGGAACTTGCTTTTATCCTGAAATTATACTAACAGCAAAAAGAGGACAGGACTGAGTCAACATCTATCTGGAAGGTTTGATGAATTTTACATTGTTATATGTGATAGATGTGATACTATTAATATCAGTGAAGACATAGAATAAATGCAGGAACACAGAAAATGAATTTTTGTGTAATCATATTTCACTGCTTGATTATATTTCAAATCCACTTAATTTTTAGATGTAACAGTGTAAATTTGTTACCACAAATATAATTAGCAATGTGATAGTGGAAATGAGGAAAAAATGCAAATATTGTCTTTCTAAACCTGTAATTCTTTTCTTAGGACACTTCAAACCATCAGAAAGAGTAAACAATCAAATAGAGCATGTTAATGTATATTCATTGCCGAGATTTCTAAGTGGAAATTAAGTCTTCTAATATCCCTCCTATCTTGGTTGTGGTATGGGAGGTTGGGATAGAAGCCAAATTAACTAATTGAACAAACTAAGTTCTTTTATAATCTAAAATTAGAGGAAATTTGAGGAAAATATAGCCATAGAACCATACCTCTGAGAGTTTCTTGAGGTTTTAAAAGTAAAAGTGGAAAACTCTAGATACAAATTTCTCATGAATGTAGAAATCAGGCAAAAATCATTAACAGAATATAAATGAGCTGAATCCAGAATACATCAAACTAATTATAAACCAAAAACAACTGAGGTTTATTCCAGGAATTCAAAGCTGGTTTAATTAAGAAATATCATATACTATATGAACTGAGTAAAAGAAAAAATTACATTATCATATCACCTAGTGCTCAAAATTATTTGATAAAATTCAATAGTCATTTATCATAAAAACTCTCAGCAAACTGGGAATGGAGGAGAAATTCGTCAGGTTAATAAATAAAACCTATAAAACCCTATAGCTGTATTGTAGTTCAAGATAAAAGAGACTTTTTCCAAAAACGTTAGGAACAGAGTAATTACGCCCACCCTCATTAATCTTATTCAATGTACTACAGAAAGATTTAACCCTCAAAATAAGGCAAGAAAAGGAAATGGAGACATACAGATTAGAAAGGAAATAATGACTATCTTTATTTTTAGATGACTACACAGGAATTCCTGTCTACACAGGAATCCCAAGAAGTATATACAAATCTACACAAAAAAGTTACACAAACTGCTCATAGAACTAGTAAGTTTAGCAAGGTCATGAAATATTGGCTCAACACACAAAAATTAGCTATATTCTTGTATACTAACAACAAACACATAGAAACCAAAATTAAGGGCACAACTTCATTTATAATTGAGTAAAACAAAAAAAAAACAGTATCTAACAAAACACATAAAGGATCTGTACACTAAAGATACAAAATATAAAAGAAGACAAAGGAAATGTAAACAAATGAAGAGCTGTAATGTATTTGTGAATCAGAAGGCTCACCATAATAAGGAAACTGGTTTCCTCTAAATTGATCTAGTAGTCTATGATCATTTCTTTCATAGACCTAAAAAGTTTTTTGTATAAATAGATAAGCAAAATGTAAAATTTATAAGAGAAAGGCAAAGTAACTGGATTAGATAAAACAATTCTGACAAGGAGAATTAAATGAGAGAAATGTGAGTTAACGACTTATTACACAACTACAGAATGTTATCAGAACAGGAATAGATACATAGATCAATGCAACAGAAATAGTCCAACACAAATACAGTTAAATTGATTTTTGACAAAGATGCAGCAGCAATTTAATGCAGAAAGGATAGTTTTTTCAACAAACTGTGCTTGAAAATTGGATATACATACTAAAAAAATATCCTTGGTCTATTCCTTACACCATATACAAAAATCAATTCAAAATGAAACATGAATTTAAATGTAGAATACTTAAATGTAAAATAACTATTTTTTATTTTAAAGAAAAGAAAAATAAACAATGGTATGAAATTTGAAAACAAGATTGTAGGAGAGTAACAATGTTTAGTACATCGCATATTGATATCTTCAAAGTAGTTGCTCACATTAAAATATATAGGCACAGAGGCAGCCAGTTCTCCGGGAGCTGCAGCGCTCCTGGGTCCGAGTGTGGGCCGGACTCATACCACCGCGATTCCCAGCCGAAAAGCGCCCAAAGAGC
>NW_004955516.1:5118648-5145295 GCF_000276665.1 Chinchilla lanigera | reverse complement strand
AAAAAAAAAAAAATATATAGGCACAAAAAAGTTATCAAACAATATAGGCATATCCTTTCTTTTCAACGAACTAATAACAATTAGTAGTATAACTATCTTAACTATCTTGTATGTGTACAAATAGTATATATATTATATACTATATATACTTGTACACATTTATTTTTCCTTTTCCTTTCCATCTTTTCTCCTTTCCCCCGTTCCAGTTTCACTTTTCTTTTCAACAGTTTCTTTCCATTTCACAATATCTAATGGACACTTTGGGTCTTATTTATTCTTTCAGCTGCTCACACTATGGAGATGATACAATGTTTACACATGTGAGACTAATTTATTTCACTTTTGAGTATGGGCTCAAGTTGCATCAATTTCCCTATAAAAGTCCCAAGTTTATCCATCTTTATAATGAGTAGTACTCCATTTGAGTAGTACTCCATTGTATACAAATATCACATCTTTTTCATCCATTATTTGGTTGGTGGGCATTTGTGTTCTTTCCAAGATTTAGCTATGACAAATTGTACTGCTATGAACATGGGGGCACAGATATTACTATGGTGTGATGTTGTTAATTCTTCTGGAAAAATACCCAAAAGGGGAATAGCTGGGCCAAATGAGACCTCTAATCCTACTTTTTTGAGGAAACTTCAAGCTGATTTCCAAAGTGGTTGAACCAGTCTACACTCCATCAACAGTGGAGAAGAGTTCCTTTTTCTCCACAACCCTTCCAGCATTTGCTGTTGGTTGATTTCTTTCTTGATGATAGCCATTGTTACTGGGGTGAGATGGAATCTCAGTGTTGTTTTAATTTGCATCTCTTGAATGACCCATGATGCAGAACATTTTTTATGTATTTATTTGCTATTTTTATTTCTGCATCTGAGAAGTGTGCTTTCATCTAAGATGCCCATTTTTGGATTGGATCTTTGAATTTGGGGGATCTGATTTTTTTCAATTCTTTATATTTTCTAGATATAAGTCCTTTGTCTGAAGGACTGTTAGCTAAAACTTTTCCCACTCTGTGGGTTGTCTTTTCACTCTGTTGGTGATTTCTTTTGATGTGCAAAAGCTTTCTAATAAAATGAGATGCCAGTAGTTGATTCCTTGAAGTGTTTCCTGTGCAGGCTGGGTTTCGTTCATGAAATCTCTGCCTGCCCCTATGTCTTCAAGATTGCTACCTACTTTATTTTCCAGTAGATTTAATGTTTCTGTTTTAATACTTAGATCTTTAAACCATTTTGACTTTAGTTTAGTGCATGGTAATAGACATGGGTCTAGTTTTAGTCTTTGGCATGTAGAAAGCCAGTTTTTCCAGCATCATTTATTAAAGAGGCTATTTTTCTTCCAGTGAACATGTTTGGCCCCTTTGTTCATTTGGCTGACTGTGCTTCCAGTTGTGTCTGCATCATCTAATCTGTCCCACTGGTCCTCAGACCTACTTTTTGCCAGTACCATGCTGATTTTATCACAGTAGATTTTTAGTATAATTTCAAGTCAGGGATTGGGATGCCTCCTGCCTTGCCTTTGTTCCCTGGGATTGCCTTTCCAATTCTAGGTCTCTTCAGCTTCCAGATGAATTTTAGGAATGTTTTCTCTTGTTCTGTGAGGTATGTTAATATTATTTTTATTGGGATGGCATTAAATCTGTAGAACAATTTTGGGAGTATGGTCATTTTTGCTATATTGGTTCCTCCTATGAATGAGCAAGTGATATCTTTCCATTTTCTGACATCCTCTTCAATCTCCTTTTTAATAGTACTGTAATTTTCAATATATAGATCCTTTACTTCCTTTGTTAGATTAATTCCTAAGTGTTTCATTTTTTGGATGCTACCATGAAGGGTGTGATTTCCCTAATTTCCCTCTCAATGAGTTTGTTTGTATAGAAGAATACTATTGATTTTTAAGTATTGACTTTGTATCCAACCATGGAACTGAATTTGGTTATTAACTCTAGGCGTCTTTTGGTAGAGTTTTTGGGGTCTTCTATGTAGAGTATCATGTCATCTGTGAATAATGATAGTTTAACTTCTTCCTTTCTTATGCTTATTCCTTTTATTTCTCTGTCTTGTCTAATTGATCTGGTTAATGTTTCCAGCACTATATTGAATAGGAGTGGTGATAGAGGACATCCTTGTCTTGTTCCTGATTTTAGAATAAGAGCTTTCAGCTTTTGTCTATTTAGTATGATTTTGGCTGTTAGTTTATCATAGATGGCTTTTAGCAAATTGAAATAAAGACCATCTACTACAATTTTCTGTACGGTTTTATCATGAATGAATGTTGGACTTTGTCAGAAACTTTTTCTGCATCTATTTAGTAGATCATGTGATTTTTATCTTTGGCTCTGTTGACATGGTGTTTTACATTTATTGATTTGTGTATGTTGAATCATCCCTGAACTCCTGGGATGAATCCCACTTGGTCATGGTGTATAATCTTCTCGATAAATTGCTGCATTCTCTTTGCTAGTTTCTTCTTGAGGAGTTTTGCATCTATGTTCATTAGGGAGACTGGCTTGTAGTTCTCTTTTTTGGTTGGGTCTTTCTCTGGTTCTGGTATCAGGGTAATACTTGCCTCCAGGAATGAGTTAGGGAGTATTGCTTCCCTTTCAATTTCATTGAAGAGTTAGACAAGTCTTGGCATTAAATCATCTCTAAATTTCTTGTAGAATTCAGCAATAAATCCATCAGGACCTGGGTTTTTCTTTGTTGGTAAGTTTTTAATTACATTTTCAATCTCATTAACTGATATTGAGATATTGATAATTTTATCTTCTTTTTTTTTTTTTTTTTTGTTTGTTTGTTTTTCTCCGGTACCGGGAACCGAACTCACGACCTTGCGCTTGCCAGGCAGGTGCTTTGCCGATGAGCTAAATCCCCAGCCCCAATTTTATCTTCTTGATTCAGCTTTGGTAATGCATACATACCTAGGAATCTGTCCATTTCTTCTGTGTTTTCCACCCTACAAGAGTAAAGATTTTTGATGTAGGCATTGATGATCTTCTGAATTTTCACAAGATCTGTAGTGATTTTACCCTTATCATTCCTCAGTGCATGAATTTGAGTCTTTTCTTTCATTTTTTTTATAAGATTGCCTAAAGGTTTATCAGTTTTATTCATTCTTTCAAAGAATCAATTCTTTAATTCATTAATTCTGTGTATTGTTTTCTTGGTCTCCATTGTGTTAATTTCTGCTCTGATCTTTATAATTTCCTCCCTTCTATGGGTTTTGTGTTTGTCTTGCTTTTCTTTTTCTAGCAGCTTGAGATGCAACATTAGGTTGTTTATTTGGGCTTATTCTGTTTTCCTGATATGAGAACTCAACCACTAGAAATTTCTCTCTTAGGACTGCTTTCATTGAGTCCCATACGTTCTGGTACATTGTATCTGCATTCTCATTTAGATGTAGATATTTTTAATTTCTTCCTTTATTTCATCTGTGACACATTGGTTGTTTAGGAGGATATTACTTAATTTCCATGTGTTTGAGTTTTTGCTATTTCTTTTGCTGTTAATTTCTAATTTCATTGCAGTATGTTCAGATAATATGCATGTCATAATTTCAGTTCCTTTGCAATTAGTTAAGCATGTTGTGTGGGCTAGTATATGGTCTATTTTAGAGAATATTCCACGTGCAGCTGAGAAGAATGTGTATTCTGATGATATTGGGTGAAACGATGTGAAAAATCTACAAATCTATTTATTCACAAGTTTCGTTCAGTTCTGATATTTCTTTGCTGACATTTTGTCTACTTTATTTCTTTGTGACAATGGGGTATCCAGTTTTCCTGTTACAATTGTCTAACTAAAATTTTTGAGTGAAAGCATAGGAGAATATCTTTGTGACCTAGTGTTAAGCCAGGATCTAGTGTTTAGATATGACGTGAAAATATGTTCCATTTAAAATTTTAATAAATCAGGTTTCAACATTAAATCTTTTGTACTACAAAGGAGCCTATTGTGAGGATGAAAAGGGAAGCTATAGATGTGGAAAAATATTTGCAAACCGTATATCTGAAAAAGACCTTGTACTTAAAATACATGCATAACTCCTATAAACTAACAGTTTGCTATTTTTAACTAAATAATGACATAATTCTATTATAAAATATGCAAAATAAAAAGATATTTCTACTACAGAAAATACAGATGACAATAAACCCATGAAGATATGCAAAATTATAGCCCACCAGATAAATGCAAATTAAAAACACAATGAGATATATCTTTTAGAAATTAAAAATAAAAACTAGTATTTGCCAGTGTCAAACTCTAGCAAGGATATAAAGCAATTAGGCCTCCAATATGCATATTGCTGCTGATAATGTCAAATAGGCACTACAGAAAAATTTGGCAGAGATTCTTACAAAACTAAGCATGCTTTTAGGTGATACAGCAATCCCACTAGTTAGGCATAAACTCAGAGGAATAAAAATATATAAAACCTGTACTGAATGTGACAGAAGCTTTTTTCATAATCAAAAAATACTAGAAATAACTAAAATGCTCTCCAATAGGTGAGTAAAATTGCTAGTACATACATATATACAATAGAATGCTACATGAAAGTAAAACAGAATGAACTAATGTTATATGCAACCCAGTGGAACCACAGAGGTATTTTACTTAATGAAGAATGTCTCAAATGTTACACATGTATAATTCCATTTATGTAACTTCCTTGAAGTGAAAAAAACTATAGACAGGAGCAGCAGATTAATTGTTGACAGAGGACAAAGATAGGAGTTCAGTAGACTGTATGTACAAATTGAAGAAGATATTATGAGGTTCTTCAGTGCTAATGAAATTGTTATTTATACTGATTGTGGTAGTAGTTATAATAATCTATACATAAAATATATTTTATAGAAATATATATATTCACATAAATACAGGCTTACAAAATGATAAGATCCAAAATGCCTATATTCTTAATGGTAATAGAGCAGTATTGGTATCATGGTTTGATATCACCATCAGGGAAATCTAGGAGAAGAGTATATGCAATCTTTTTTATTCTTTACAACTTTCTGAGAGTCTATTATTTCAAAAGAAAACAGTTTCAAATGTAGACATGATGAGATAGGCTATTATTGCACAAATACACATACTTGGTATGTGTATTTTAGGGGTTTCAAGGTTATTCAGTCCCTAGAAAATTTGAAAAACAGGCTCAAGTCTCAACTGGTATTGCATGATCAACAGACCCTTCATTATAATATTTATTACTTATGTGTAAAATCAGCCAGTAAATGGAGCAGAATTAGACAATGATTTATTATCAAGGTCCTTCATACAATTTCTCAGTCTATCTTTCCAACCTCATCTTCATCCAACCATACATTTAACTTGACACAGCAGATATAAGGACTACTTATTTCTCCCTTGAACAGAACTTATATCATCAGAGCTCTGAATTTTTTTCCTACTCTTATTTTCATTTCATTCATTCCTCATTGGTGAAATTTATCTATATGTGTCTCAGAGACCCTTCCTTGTTTTAAGACCCCACCCTAGGAAGACATTATTATTTGCATCCTCTTTACTGAAGAACCCACCATGTAATACTCAATATAGTATTATTGGTTAGTTTAAATTTGCCCTTGAAACATAAATTACCAGCTAGAGGGGACCGTATCTTATTTAGCCCTAAAATGTAGCACCTGGCACTCATGCTCAATAGATCATTTAATGAAATGAATTTAATGTAATTAAAATGAAGATTAAGGAAGTGTTGATTTTACTGGTTGGCACATAGGTATTCTATGTGAATAAAAAGATTTAGAGATAATAAAACTGAAAAAATAGATTCTTTCCTCCTATGAAGATAAGCCAAAAGCTAAAGAAGTCAAAGACTCATTAATGAACTGGATTAGACAAAACTTGGCATAGAAACAAGAAAGAAAAAAGACCTTTGTAAAGAGTGAAAAGGTTAGTCTCATCCAATTCAAAGGGTTCATAATGTGTAGGAGAGAGGAAAATGAAATCCCCAAAACACAGAGACACACGACATAATTAACTCATTTGGAAAAAATTCAATGTTGATAACAGTTCTATAATAGACAAGTTGCGCTGTGGAAAATATTCTTAGTGTTGAGAAATTGAGAGAGAAGTGTTCCCATGATGGATGTCATGAAGGACAAAACAAAAACGTCTGAGACGTGGTGATAGGGGGTTATTTAAGGTACAATAGGGGCAAAGACAAACAGATAAGACAGGCTAGCACATTTTAAGCCTATATTGAATACTCCAGTTCACTGATATGTTGGGTAATGGAATAAGAGAAACCAATCATGCAGTATGTGAATTGATATTTTCCAGACTATTACACCAAACCTTCTCATTTTATACCCGAACAAGCAAGTTGCTGTGCAAGCTGTTGACAAATCCTAGATCTAGCTCCTTCCCCCACACAAGACCATCTCTGTCATCCATCACTGGGGGCTGTAAGAGTACTGAGAGAAGCACCTTAATGTCACTACCATCCCAATTTAGTTTACAACACTGCCCTAGGGGTTTGTTTCCCACTGTTTTCTGGTCAAAGTGAAGCAGCAAGAGGTGAAACAACATGCAGTTACCAATACTGATTTATGTCATCCATGGTTAGGTCAGGAGGAAAGGAAAACAGGTTTATATTATCTTAAGAACATCTTAAGCACTCAGGATTACATATTAGCACAAAATCAAATTCTTCTTTCTCTTTCCTTTCCCATTTCCATTCTGCCTACTTTTCTATTCTTTCTTTATAATACTGCACTGGATATAGCCAGGGTGACCCCTGGAAAGTCCTACTGGGCTGCTTCCTCCAGGGCTGAAACCAAACCTGACCATAATGGCCACATGTTCTATCTTCACTATTGTCCTTCTTTATACTTCATTGCGCAGTTCTCTTCTTCCACATGTGCACAAACTTTGTTATGCTTCTGTAATAAACAGTTTCAAAAGAATCATTTACTTTCTATTTTAACCTTATATTTGTTGTTCAATTGACTTTTCTTCACTATCATTGTCGGTGTATTTAAAAGAGGACTAGTCTCCACCAAAAACTAAAGCAGATATTACTTCTTTCTGGCTATTACGGCAGTCTCTTCTTACCACATTCCAACACCCCAGGTGGATACCTGAACATGTGAACAGTGCTCAGCTATGAAGATACACAACTCTGTGTTTTCCTCTACACACATGCTTATGATAAATTTTAATTTACAAATTAGACATAGTAAGAAATTACCAATAACTCATAATAAATTGAACAATTATAACAATATACTATGATAAATTTTATGTGACTGTACTCTCTTAGTTTATTTTTGGAGTTTTCCATTTAGTATTTTCAAATCAAATTTGACTGCAGTAACTGAAACCATGGAAAATAAAACAATGACTAAAAGATTACCACATATTTAATTTTGAAGATACTAATATGTTTTGCGGCTGTGATATGGAGGAAAGAAACTCCTAACCTGCTAGATGCCTGGTAGGAGTTGGTGTTCTCTAAAATCAAAGAATGAATTCTAAGAACAACAGAGTTTAAAAGCAGAGAATGTCTATTGGGGAAAGTAAGCTTCTGTCTGAGAGAGAGACAGAAGGGGTCGCGAGTGGGTTGCCGAGGACCCTGCTTTTTCTAGGGATTTTCATGGAGCAAATACATGGGATGAGGCGGGTCCAAGTTGGGGGTAAATGGGGAATCACAAGGTGGGCATGAGGTGGGACAAAACTGTGGTCAACCAACAAGATTATGAGCATAGTTGCTGAGGCAATGATTAAATCAGGATCAAATGGGGAAGCAAGTCACATAGCAAGCGCGTCATGAAACAGAACAGGGGTTTTTCCCAGAGGGGGTGAGTCAGTGGCTCTTCTTGGCTTTCCCAAGGTGATTTATACCTATCTAGAATCTTGATCCCTGCTGTTTATCTTTAGGGGAAGTATATGGGTGCATTTGTCTTGAGATCTGGCCCTCAGTAGATGTGCCTCTGTCTCCCCGACAGTTGCAAGGTATCTTGTCTTATGCACTGGTTCATTTGAGGGCCCAGCCCTGTCTGATTGCCTGTAATATTTCTACCTAATTTAACTGTCTATATAACAGTTAGTATATCCCATACCATTTATTCCCCTAAATGGTAAGAAGTAGTATTGCCAGTTACCTACATGCTTGAGATACAAAAGTGAAAAAGTGGAGGCCCTTGCTATTTAGGCTCTGAATCAGGCTGAAACTACAGCACCACTTTCATCTCTACTATAAACAAAAACGATTTTATTTCTCAATGTAGCCTTGCTATATTAGCACATCCAGGCAGCCAAAGGAAGATAAGCTTTCAGTAAACCAGCAAAGAAAAGTTTGTATTTTTTATGAGTATAGTGGAAATTATACCTTTTATAAACATATGCTTGTGTTAAATATTTTAAGACAGAATGTGAACAAATTAAGGGCATACAAACACCAAGAATAATTTTGTGACTTTGTTATCAAATCACTTTAAAAAGAGAAAAAATGTTGACTTTAAGTTTAATATGTTGTTTTATATCTATTGAACCAATGTATCAGTTACCTTAGTACTCACTGACATTCTTTCTACAATTTTCCAGCATGTTCTTAGGCCATTTCATTGTGTGTCATAAATTCTTTTGATATCTGTCTGAATTGCTATAAAATGTTTCTTAGGCAAGTATAAATAACATTTAGTCATTTAAAATAGTAAAAGAGGCTAGAAGTGTAGCTTAGCAGTAGAGTGTTTGACTAGTATCCACAAAGCCCTGAGTTAAATGGCCAGCATGACAAACAAAAATCATCACATTAATTTCAAAAGATTGGCAAAAAATAAATGTCTAACAAGATGACATCAGCAGATTATGGTGTACACACCCTCACAACTAATTTCTACACAGATATTAAAAATAAATGAGGTAGGGGAGAACTTCTCCTACCAGAACTCTACTGTTTCATTCACTTAAAAATATTTATAGATGCTTTATTTTATACCAAAAACTATGCTTGGTACTAGGAGTCCCTGTTTGTGACAGTTAATCTTGATTGTCAACTGATTGGCTTTGAGAGATGCCTATAGGGCATTGGTAAGGCACACTTCAAGTTGTATCTGTGTGCGTCCTGGAGGTGTGACCTTTAAGACTATATCTGGTCCGTGGCCCCATTCTACATAATGTCCTTCCCCTGTTCTCTGCTTCTCAAATGCCATTAAGTGAGCAACGTTCCTCTGCCGAGCTCCTCCATCTGCTATGTTTCTGCCTTGGAGCTAATTAAACACAGATGCAACCTCTGAAACTGTGAGCAGAAATAAAGCTCTCCTTTAAATTGTGTGTGTCAGATATTTTAGCCCAGTGATGGGAAGCTAAGACACTACTCTTATGCATCTTCCTCTTAGTTGACTAATAAATCATAATAAATAAATCATATAAGCAATACAAATTTTTGATAAATGAATGCCATTGAAGGAAAGTATAGATTGATTTGGCAGACTGGTCAACGTAGCCAATATCAACAGAAACAGGGAAATATTTCCCAAAGTCACTTTGAGGCTATAATAATGTTAATGATAATGTATTTTTTGTTTGTTTGTTTCCGGTACCAGGAATTGAACTCACGGCCTTGTGCTTGCCAGGCAGATGCTGTGCCGCTGAGCTAAATCCCCAGCCCCATTATTATGTATTTTTAATTTTTTTTATATTTCTTTACTTGCAAAATACTTTATGTTAGTCATTCTTTTTGTTTGTTTTCACCATATTATCTAAAATACCCTGGGGAGATAAGTAGCTTAATATGCAAACCAGAAAACTAGACAAAATGTATTTTAGTTTTTTAGCTCAAATATTACAAACTGAAAGTTTGTAAATTGATATATATCTTCTGTACAATACCTATTCAAACTAATACAGAATTTCTTCTGAACATTAAAGCACAATAAAAGTTGGGAAATTTGAAGCATAACTTTCATTTCAAAGCTAGTACTTTATTTTTGGCTTTTATTTTCTGGTGCTGAGGATGGAACCCAGTGCCTCATTCATGCTAGGAAAACATTTTACCACTAAGTTGCAACCCCACCCTCTAAATGAACACTTTAACACATGACTCATCCAATACCAGGGCCAAGTACTCAACCTAGGTTAATATGAACAGTTTCTTCAAAAGATCATGTTATTTAAAAATAATATGTAGAATTTGGTGTATTACACATATTTGCAAAATAAGTAATAATTTACTGTGGAGGAAAGAAATGGGCATGGGTTGAATTTACAAAACATACTTATTTATAACTGATGCATTTAACAGCAACTTGCTAAGGCATGAACACTATAAAACTATCTTTTTGATTAAAGCAAAACCTAGAGAGATTAACTGACCATTCACTGAGTGAGTGCTTGCAGATTAGCTATATATGCTACAGTTCTAAGTCTTCAATAATTAACTCACTTCCAGGCTTTTTTGGAGAATAACTTTACAGTATCCACATTAGGAGGATATTATTGGGAAGCCAGTGAAACAATCTGCCCTTATATTCAGTGGACTCTTAAGGTTTTTTAAATCAATAAATACAGGCATCAGGGACTGTCTGGGTAGCCTGAGAACTATCAGGTGAAGTGAAGAGTTATTACTCTGGAACACAGTGAATTTAGAGCCTCCACTGACAAACTGTTTTGCTACTTTGTGGTCTTGTAAGATGAGGTATCATTATTTTCCTAATGATACATAAAGCCGTTGCAGCTGTGTTATATAAAAAGTGGAGATAATTTAATAGCAAATGTTGTCCTTTGCAGAATGTTGATTGCCTATTTTTTTCCCCATAAAGACTTCTCATCAGAGGGGCTCCAGCAGCTGTGAGAAGGCATCCTGTCATCGATGTTCCCAGACATCCTGTCATACAAAGTTCTCCATGTGCTCTGTGGCATCTGAAACATTCTGCTTTCTTTGCCTTTTTTCTCTCCTTCTTTTCATGTTATACTATATGGAATGTTGAATATTTTCTGACATTGGAATTTAGCTATAAACAAGAAAAAACATCTGCTGAAGTCATGAGGCGCTATATTCAGGATCAAGGAACCCTAAAGCTATAACAATTCTATAATTCTATAATGTTAAGGATTTCTCCTTAACAGATGGCAGTCATCACAAGTTACTGCAGGTCATAACTCTTCAGAGGCTGAGATGAAAATTTGTTCCATGCAAAATAGAAAAGAGATTTGATGGAGAAGAGAAAGGGTCAAGTACTTTTTTAATCACGTTAGAATTCTCCAACTTGAAAGTTCTATTTTCTCATAATTAGTTTCAGAAAGGTGACTTGGTCATAAATTTCACCTCATAAAAATCACTGGGCTTCAGAAATGTAATAGCTTCATGTCTTCTCTGAGTTCAAAATAATCCCATAACTCTTGTCAAAGGCTATATATTCAACAATTTAGAGTTCATCATCACTAAATGGATAACGGTTTATGCTATTTCCATGTACAAAATGCTGCAGACTAAATATATTAGGCACTGCCAATGCCATGGTCCAAACCAATTGTCAGTTGCATGTACAAAGTAGATATTCATTTGATCGTTAATTCATTTCTTTGACAAGTATCTATTGAGCATCTCCTGTGTGTTGGGTACTGTTCTAGGTACTGAAGACACAACTATGAACAAGAGAGACAAAATTCTCTTTTCTCGGAAAGCACAGCATCCCCTAGGGTGGGGTAGGAGTGGGTAGGGGAGAGAGAGATTGATTGAGATTAGTACTGGTAATAACCAAAGGAATGAAATGCTTTAGGGTTTGTGCAATATGATGGACAGACTGTAAGGTGGCTCCAGTGATCTGGATCTACACCTCCTGATATGCATGGCTTTGTGTGATCTCTTCCTCTTGAGTGGATGGGACCTGCTGTTTGTTTTTATTTTTTTTTTATTTTTTTTTTGGTTTTTCTCCGGTACCGGGAACCGAACTCACGACCTTGCACTTGCCAGGCAGGCGCTTTGCCGCTGAGCTAAATCCCCAGCCCCTGTTGTTTGTTTTTAACCAGTCCAATATGACAAAGGTGATAGAGTTTAGGTGATCATGTGTAATTGTGCTGATCTCTATCTCTCTCTTTTCCTGCCTCTCTTTCTCTCTCAGGCTATGAAGAGGCAAGTTGGCATAAATAACATAACCTAAAGACAAAGATTCTGCTAACAACCCAAGGGAGCTTGGAAGCATATCCTTCTCTGGCCCTGGCTGACATGTTGATTACAGCTTTGTGAAATACTAAGAGAGACCCAATTCAGCTCTACCTGGACTCCTGACACACAGAAACTGAGATAATAAATGTGTGCGATTTCAACTTACAAATTTGTAGTTTGTTATATGGCAGAGAAAATACAAACAAAATAGACCACATGCTTTCAGGCCATAGAGATAACAATAACTATAAATTAATATACCTCAAAGTCATTTTTGGATAATTAGGTTGTGTCTTTTGTGAAGGAATATTTTGAAGAGCATTGCATCATTGGGTCAAGTAATTGTCTTGTGTTAAAATATGAGCCACACAAGTCCTTAAGGCCCACATTAATCTGATGAACTAAGACACCACATAGAACTAGCCTTGTTTTTACTGAATGAGCTAATTTATGAGCAAACTTATGATGGTACCATTTCTGTTCCCCACCCAATATGCCAGAACAATGGGCCTATTTAAATGATTTAAGTAAATGGTGTTTCCTGTGTATAGACTAACTTACCAAGAACTGTTATTAACTTCATCTTTCATAATCCTCATCCTGAGTCTGGAAGAGAAGGCTTTTCCCCAGGTTTACATCAAGGAAACTGAGGCAGGCACAACTAACAAGCTGAACTTATATAGTTAGTAAGCGGCAGGGGTGTAACTCAAGCCACCGAATAGCATCAGAAGGATAATGCATTGCTCATTTCACTCTACCACAGCTACATATATCAGAAATTGATGGCTCTGCTCCTATAGTCTATCCTGGACCAACAGAGTTATTTAGAGTAGTCTCTAAGTTGAAGCAGCTCCTTCCTCATGCCTTTGTGGGAAGCCTAAGCCAGCGTCAATGCTCTGCTTTCAATCAGAAACAGCTACTAGCCACATGTAAACAAAAGGGATTGAATATAAAAGAATATTCCCTCTGTAGGGTGACTAATTTAGTCAAAACCACTAGCTACATTTGAACAGCTACTTGGGGCACTGGGAATGAAAAGATAAATAAGAACTCCCTTTCCCAACCTCCACCATCACCACCAGGAGCTTTTAGTCTGGGATACAGAACCTCCATTATTTCAATTAAATGTGTAAAGTCCTAAGGGAGGGGTCTGACTGCAAGGGCAACATAACAACACAGTGTCTGCATGAGTAGATATCCTATTGATGGCTTTTGTGGCAGTCTTCTGAGAGGAGAAAGAATCTTAGTAGAGGTCTGCAATGGCAAATACAGTTTCCATTATGTGTTCCAGGCAAAGGAAATCAGTTAGGGAAGCAGGAAGCTACTTGCAGTGTACAGGAACTCTCAGCAGTTGAGTGTTAATAATAAATGAAGCATGGAGCATGAAATAGTGTCAGCACTAAAAACCATACATTCAATTGCTGTGTGTCTGCTATATGGCTAGGTATGTGCTAAGATCTTATCTCAAGATAATAATTTAATTACAACAACTGAGGCAAGCTGCATGACGATCGTTTTTTTCTGCCAAATGAAGAAACTAAAGTTTGGAAAGCTAAGTAACCTCCACAAATTCCCCCAGCTAATACTCAGCTAAGTTGACATTTGAACCTATATAATTCTAAACTTTTAGCTGAGACCCACACTGCTCTTTTCGGTAAGAAATAAGTCTAAACAACATTATATTTCACTTAGCCAAAACCAAGGGTCAGAATTTTTTTCTTTGGTAAAGAACAAGATCATGAATATTTTAGACTCTGTGTGCTGTGTTACAACTATTCAACTGTGCTGCTTATAGCAGAAAAACTGGGGAATAACATGGCTGGAATTCAATAAAACTTTATTTACAAAAACAGGCACGAGAATTGATTTGGCCCATAGGCCATAATTTAGCAAGTTCTGACCAAAAGGAAAATTTAAAAGGGTTTAAGCAAGAAATAGACATGATCAGGTTTGGACAATGCTGCTCTTCACAGTTCAACTCATGCCAGAAAATATCCAGTAGACATCCCAATCTGGATGAGGTGGGTGCTTCTAGGAAATGTTGACCACTGAGACAGCTCATACTTTCATGTGTCATTCATTTTATCCCTCTATTCTTCATATGTTTATTGAAGTTTCACCCCATTTTAAATCCATTTAGGGAGTACAAATATAAGAACAAATGCAAAAGTTGCTTTTCTAATAATATTTGCATTTCAGTGGAAGAATGAAAGATACGAAGTAGTTAGGAGAAGTTACTCTGATAATGAGACATTTGAACAAAGACTGAAGGAAATGAGGGGATGAATCACGTGGTTATACGGAGAGTAGAGAAGTTCACATGCCAGTGTTAGAAGTACAGTCTGCCTGGAGCATTCAAGAAGCGGTATGGTTAGGAGTCCAGTGAGTAACTACTGTATAACAGGGGGCTGGGGATTTAGCTTAGCGGCAAAAGCGCCTGCCTGGCAAGCGCAAGGTCGTGAGTTCGGTTCCTGGTACCGGAGAAAAAAAAAAAAAAAAAAATACTGTATAACAGGAGAAAAGGTCAGATAGCCAGGAGACAGATCAGAATAAAGTCAAAAGAAGGTATTTAAAGGGCTTGGGCTCTGACTTAAATTATGGCTTTCAATATGGAGGCCTGGTTGGGGTTGTAACATAATGTCTTAGGGCTGGTAGACATAGGACCTTGAAGTAAGCATTAGTAAGTAAACTGTTTAATAAATGGATTGTTTCCCAGGAAAGCAGACTGTTGTCTCAGATAAACTGACTTGAAGAAATTTTCTGAAACAAATACTGAAGCTATGTACTAATTTATAAACTTATCTTTCCAGAGCAAGGTTTTACTGGAACAAATAACTAAGTTGACGCAAATAACATGTTGACACAAGTGATCTTAGTTCTTAGTCGTCTTTGCTGTATTATGTTAATAGGAGTGACTATATTTCTTACATGTTTGAAAACATATCACAACATGGTATGTGATAGGTACTGTCATAGTCCATTTGTGCTGTTAGAAGGAAATACCATAGAGTGGGTAATTTATAAAGAGCAGAATTTTATTGGCTCACAGTTCTGGAGACAGAGGCATTCAAGACCAAGGTACCAGCATCTACTGAATGATCAAGGGGGTTCGACTTGCCTTTTTAGAAAAAACATTAATCCTGCTCAAGAAGATAAAGACTTCATGGCCTAATCACCTCTTAAAGTTCCTACATTTTAGCAGTATTATTAATCTCAACATGGCTTTTGAAGGCACATTCAAATCTCAGTGATTGTATCCCAAAGCACAGGAAAGGAAAGACTCCAATATTAATATTATTCTGAGCATGAAATCCTTTTCATGTATTACCTAATTTAGTCTTCACAACATCCTTATGCAAGAAACTTCTTTCTAAGATTTTAGATGAGAAAAAAAACTTAGGATCTATGAGTTAATGCACCTCTTTTACTCCATTTGTACAGCTATAACAAAAGAGCACAGACTGGATAATTAATAAAAATACAGTATACGTGTATTTCTCACAGTTCTCAAGGTTGAGAAGGTATTAGTAGATTTAGTATCGGTTGAGAGCTGTTCTCTGTTTCCAAGATGGCACCTGTGGCAGAAAACTAAAGGGCAAAAGGACCTAGTTAGTTTTCCCTCCAATCCTTTCATAAAGAACTAATCAGTCCATGAAGACAGAACACTCCTGGCCTAATCATCTCCTAACTCTCACTACTTCTTAATATTCTTACACTGGGGATTAAGTTTTAACCAGGTTTGTAGAGAGAACACAAATATGCAATGGCAATGCCCTAAACCACATGACTAGAAAGTGACATAGCCAGAATTAAAATTCAGATCCTTCCCCTCTAAATCCATATGCTTAACTACTGTAAAATACCGCCTCCTATACAACAAAACAAAACACAGTTCTCTTTCAATTTTTAAAAGAAACGAGGGTACAAGTATATAAAGCTCCTTCTTCAGAGTCTAGAAATATAAATTAACTATTAGAAATGGGAGTGGGTATGAGAAGAGCCTATTGAAAACAACTGGTCTTCCTCAAAATAAGAAATGAGGGAAACTGAGGCACTGAGCTTTCAGGCACCTGGCCTGGATCACATTGAAACTTTTTTAAAAATTCAAATGGAGTCCTGCATAGGCTCAATGCTATTCCTCCCAAACATCAGGCCAGATGTGCACTTACTCTAGACATGAGAGCTGAATAAAAGATCAGAAATAGTGACTCTTCCCAGAGACAGCCAAGAAGTTCAAATATTTAGCTGCACTGATGCATTTTAACCTCTAAGAGTATGGGTCACAGGGGCAGTCTGGACTCTGCATTTCAAGTACAGTTTGAAAGCGATTTCACCAAAGGGTTTGTAATCTGAATAAAGGAAGATAAGGAAGCTAAGATGAACCACAATCTTAAATTTAGTAAAGGGACCACAAAAGAGGCCTTTGTATCACTGTGGGGTTTCTTTATGTGTATCTGAAAATGGGAAGGAAAGAGAAGGTGGAAGGGAGCTGTGTATGTGATGCAAGTGAGTACAGTTCAATGTGTCAGAAGACACCCTCTGTGGAGAGATTTCCTCCTCCTGCAGGACCAGAAAAGGTAACAATAATGGCAAACAATAATTGACCATTTACTGCATGCCAAGTACCAGGCATGGTTCTAAGTGTTTCATATACATTGACTGATTTGATTCTCACAACAAGCCTAGGTGATACACATTCAGAAATAAGCCCTCTTTTGTACAGAGAAACACTAGGTAACTTGAAAGGGAAATTAAATGAATGACTACTGTCTTTACACAAAATAAAGTCAGGAAAATAAATATAAATGTCTCTGACCTATAGCTTTCTATATATTTATATAGTTGCTAGGGAAAGAGATTTTAAAATTTACTCTAATCAAATTATTGGAAATGAGAAGTAATTGTATCACATCCTCTCCCTACCCCTTAAATTGGGTAACATTTCAAGGAGGAATTTTTAAAATTAAAAAAAATAATAAAAATGAGCAAAGGGAAATTGAAAAAACATTTTAATGGATCCACATTGTTTCTGTATAAATTAAATTTTAAATAAAATACTCAAACATCTCTAGCTCTCTCCTGCCTCTGCCATAATATGAGTCAGTAAAAAGTCTCTCTGCACATGCCGACACCTTATATTGGACTTCTCAGCCTCTGGAACTATAAGAAAGAAATTTCCTTTTTTAAATTGCATACATAAAATAAAGTATCCAAGCAAATGTGGAATAAAATTCAAACAGTGGCAGGAAGGGTAGATAAAAGAATATACATCTTCTTGTTGTAGCCACGAATGATAAGGGATATGTTGCGTATGTATAGTGTAGGAGACTAGAATATGCCATCCCAAAATATGCCTCTTTTGCATAAGGATTATTTTGAGATAATTATTCTGAGAAACTGCAGACACAGGAGGAGCTCTAAAAAAAGAGTACAAGCTACACTTTTATAAGGAAAATTAACATCTATAAAGGAAATCCCTACTTGTAAGGGAGTCTCCCTCCCTGTATCAGGATGAAAAGGATGATTCTAAATCTTCAGAGATTCCATTTTTACTTTCATTTTTATTAGTACATGTTTGCAGGGCATAATAATTACATTCATCGTGAGGAACTGGTACATACACGTACATACCACATCCTAATTCTTTCTTCATTCCTTCCCTCCTCTCTCTCTCTCTTTCTATCTCTAGAGAGTCTTATCAATGGTACCGTTTAAGTTTGTGTGACAAATTTCACCCTTGTTTAGTGTGACTTTTCCAGGCCACCTCCCCATAAGTGCCTCCCTAAACACTTTTCTTTCTACTAAAGATGGGATTTAAATTGGAATTCCAAGCTACCACCTGAACATTTACTCATTGCCCAGGTCTCTCCTGTGTACACACGATGTGTACATGGGGTTAATTAACTTGTTTGATTTTTTCTTGTTAATGTCTTTGGTTATAGAGCTCTTTCCCACAATAGGAACTGCGAAGAGCAGAGGAAAGTTTGCTTTCTTCCCCTACATTAGAATGATCTCTTTAGTTTACATTGGAAAACTGAGGCAAGCAGCTATGCCTTCCCATGTGAAATTAAACCCCACTACATCCAAAGGAAAGAAAATGAAAAATGGAAGAAAGTTTCTTTTTTAATGAAATCATGAAAGAGCTACAACAACAAATTATCACCTAAAAGGGCATCAGTCAAATGCAACATAACTTTGCACCTAAACAAGGACAGATACTGTTACCTGCCTCTTTGGTCTAGTTGAATTTCTGACCCACCCAAATTTTATTAATCTATGAGGACAGGAAGTCTGTAGGCTAGAGGTCTCTCTTCAGGTGAGCTTGAGTTATATTACAGGCAGGATGCCTGTGGGCCAGAGTTCTCCAGGTGGGCTGGCTGTAACTGGCCTTTGTCCAAGAGGGTTACCAGTATGACGCAGAAAAGGCAGGCATATTCATCCACTTCACTAGCCTATCCCTCCCCTTCATTTCTTGTACCCTCTATCTGTAATCTCCCATATGCCAACAGGTAGAGCAGTTGATTGGTGAGTTGTACCTACCACTTCTATTCATAGCCAGAAATAAAAGTTTCTTCATTGCCCAATTAGCGCTCAATCTTGTTCTTGGTTCTACAATTTCAACATGGAAAAAAGAACCTAGTTTGAGATAAGAAATTGCTAACAATAACAATTTAGACTTAAATTCTCCAGATATTGGGAAGTGATTGATAGTAAATGTCAAGGATATATTATATGCAGAGAAATATTATAAGTACTAATTTAATCCCCACAATTCTGTGAGATAAGTACTATTATCTTTATTTACAAGCATTGAAACAGAGGCACAGAGAAGGTAAGGAATTTGCCCAAGATTACACAGATATTAGTTATCAGAACTGGAGTTGGAACTCTTGAATTTGAGTGGAGCAAAAAAGCTCTGCAAATAAGTATCCCAAGAATGCCTTGGTTACCAAAGCAAGTTCTGGTACAGGACTGGGTTGGGCTAGTGGAGAGCTTTATTGGAGCCACTTTCTGATACTGAGCCATCAGTAGAAAAGCCGTGAATAAAGGTCTCTGAGAAACAGGTAGTCATTCTGATAGCAAGGAGTTCAGATTGACGGTAACTAATTTGTAAGCTCTTCTTGTTTCTCAGAAGAACAAATACCAAGTTAGCATTCAAGAAGCTGGTGGTACAGGGGCTTTACTGTAAGACTGTAGAAACAATCTTGTCAGACTGTGCTGCACAATTCTTATAAACCATTGAGACTCTTGCTTTAAAACCAATCAGGTTAAATTTTCTGTGCCCTTCACCACACAGTTCTTCAGCAAAGAAATAGCCTATAAGAAATGTCCTACAGAATATTCCTAAGACAGTCTTTGCTTCTTTGGTCCATAGATGAATTACAACACGTTGTGTTTCTCATTGGGAGAGGAGTAGTAGTAAGAGCCCTCTTCCCTTCTGTTAGTCAAGATAAATTCCAAACATGTAAAATGATTAAATGTACTGAAACAAAATTTGAAACTCCTGAAGAAGCCATAAGGAATTTTCAAAAATAAATAAATTTAAGATATTTGATCAAAGAAGTTTAAAGTTTAATATTCTTTTCCAATATACCTGTATCTTTAGTGAACATATTATAAATCATATATGAAACAGGGATTTATGCTTACAATTATACACAGTAATTCACTATATCCTAGTATTTTAATGTCTGCCTACAGCTCTACAAAGCAAGCTCTGGTTTGGTGCCAGGCTGGCCTGGGGAAGCCATCTCTGTTTCTATAGATACAGAGATATTGAATAGATACAAATTTAACCTTCACTGATCTAAGAGAAGCATGTTCAGAAATTAGCTGCCCTGTTCTCAAAGTCAATATAATAATAATAATAACAATAATAATAATAATAATAGCTAAACTATAGATATACAGATTCTCTTTGACTTATGATGGGGTAATGTCCTGATAAACCCATTGTAAATTGAAAGTATTGTACTTTGAAATGCATTTAATACACTTAACCTAGTAAACATCATAACTTATGCTAGCCTACCTGGAACATGCTCAGAACATTTACCTTAGCTTACACTTAAAGAAAATCATCCAACACAAAGCCCATTTTATAATATAGTGTTGAGTAACTCATGCAATTTATTTAGTACCAGAATCCAAAAAATGGTGGCAACACAGCACACTGTAGAATGTCAGCTGGCTCCCTTTGTAATTGCATGACTGACTGGGAACTATGGCTTGCTACTGCTGCCCGGTATAGCAAGAGTGGATCACACCACATATTGCTAACCTTGGAGAAGGTTAAAATTCCACATCTGAGGTACAGATCCTACAAGTTATATTGCTTCAACTGAATGCATACTCTTAAAGTTAAAAAAAAAATACTAAGTACAATTAAGTAGGGGACCATCTGTATATGTTATCCTAGGCAGTAAAACATCATTTATAATTGTAAGCATAAATAAATGTTTCAAATAGTTTTGCTGATAATTTTGAATATTTTGAGTCAACTTATCATGTCTGATGAGACTGTCAGTGTTTTTCATCCAATAATACAGCTGATAAAGAACAGATACAAATACATCATCAGAGGATCAATCATGAAAGGACAAGGCATTTGCTTGTAAAGACACTCTGGCCAGCATGCTGCTTCCTCTGTAATATAGTCGATTCCACTGATGTTGCTGACACAGGCTCAATGAGTGTAGGGATGACTTAACTTTACTTCCAACACTGAGTTCCCCTCTTCAGTTTCCAAATGCATAGCTCCACAATGGAATCTGGGTAGCCAGTCTCTACCTGGCTGCCTTAGAACAGAAAAAGGGTGGGTAATTTCACCTTACCAAATCTAAGACAAGGTCTGCATAAAATGGATGATTCCAAATGATAGGAAAGGATTGGATGCCGAACAGCTGTGAGCATGACAATTGTCCATTACTGCTTACCTTAGTAATACATAGGGGCTAAAGGCACTAGAGTCAAAAACCTGGGATCAAATAGTGGATCAGTATTTGTTAGCTATGCAACCTGGTAAAAGGCAAAATTACAAATAAAGGAGAGATGACAGGAAACAGGGAGACCAACTTTTTGGAGATGGGGAAAAGAGTCAGGGAAAAGGTAGAAGGGAGAGAAAAGGGGACTGAAAATGATCAAGATATGATACATGTATATACCAAATCCCTAAAAGAATGTAATTATGTATTACAAATGTATATAAATGTAAATTAATGTTAAAAAGAAAAAAATTATCAAAAATATCTAGTTTTGAAGATTTTATTGGCTCTAATTCCATTTCAAAATTAGGTAGCAGTGAGACAGAAAATCGTTCAGAATGGCTCACTCACCACAGTGCAGGTTATATTTATAGTCAAAGAAAAGAAAGTGACATACAGAAACAATCTGATTGGTTGAAGGTGGCATTTGCCTTCTATGATAATATTTTAGCAACTTCCAGCCCCTGATTGGCTAGAGGTTCAGCTGTTACACTTGGCTGAGATTCAGTTGCTTTATTATGAGGTTATAGCATAGGTTCAGTTACAATTTATTTACACATTAAGCTAGGTTACATTTCACAACCTATGGTGCCCAGTTGGTACCAAACTTTCACACCCAAATACAGAAATAAGATTAGGACAAATTTAACTGAATTTAACAGACTCCACTGGCCTTATTAATAGGGTTTCACCAGAGAATTAAGCAGTAAAGCCCAAGAATAATTGCTAAATGGCAATGCATTAATTTTTTTCCTATATTCCTAGAGTGGTGCTAGCTATGTTCCTTCCTTGGAAGAAATGAAAAACTAGTTACTTGAATCTCTTTTTCTAGAGCTCAATTCTCCCACTAAACTCTATGAGAGAAGCTATGGGCTTAAATGGATCACTTACCCATTGGTAAAAATTTTGCCAATAATTCCTCAGACAGGTGACTCATAGAATACAAAATGAATTTTTAATGATTAGACACCCCATATAAAAGACCCAATCAAACAATGGTCAAGTAAAATGAATAGACAATTCACAGAAGTACAAATGGCCAATAAATACCTGGAGAAATGCTGTACATTGCTGGCCATTACAGAAATGCAAATCAAAACAACACTGAGATTCCACCTTACCCCAGAAAGATTGGCCATCATCAAAAAAAATCAAATAAAAACAAATGCTAAAGAGGATGCAGGGGAAAAGGACCCTTTCTACCCAGTTTGGAATGTGAACTAGTACAACCATTGTGGAAATCAGTATGGAGATTCTTCAAAAAAATGAAACTAGAAATTCCATTTGACCTTAGCTACTCCACTTCTAGGTATGTTCCTGCAAAAGTAAAAGATATCTTATTACAGTGATATGTTCATACCCACGTTTATAGCAGAACAATTCATAATAACTAAATCATGGAAGTGGCCTACATGTCCATGAACAGATAAACGGATAAAGAAGATGTAGTATTTACACACAGCTGTGTACTACTCTGCTATAGATAAAGATAAGCTTGAGTCATTTGTAGGAAAATGGATGCACCTTGACACCATAATGTTAAGTGAGGTAAATCAGATGCACAAGCTTAAATAGCACATGGTTTCTCTTATACGAGAAACCCAAAGTGTAAATAAAGAGCAAAGTAAAAGGCTGATAATAAAAAGTCAAGAGACAGATCTTTTTCAAAGGGGAATTGGCTCAAGAGATGGAGGAAAGGAGGGGGATGGGGATGAAGAAAAAGGAATTAAGATGTGTTATGTACAGGCAGCAACTCCCCACAAGGAGTGTAAACATTATGTACTAAACATAGGCACTAATAAAAATAACTTACCTTTCTATGCTTGATTGCTTTTCCTTAATTTCTAATATATGGGTAAAAATTGTGCCTTGTTCATAATTTTTAAAGATAACTTAATGAAATGAAATACGTGAAGTACTTAGAACAGTGAAGGGCACAATAAGAAAAGTCACTGCTATCAAGGATATTTATATTTTGCAGTTCTACCTGTAGCTTCGGTCCTCAGTAAATACTTAATGGAGGAGTGAATGTGTGAAAATGAAGAGCAGTGGTGTGAAGAATAGATTGAGAGAGACAGGAAGCAGAAAAATTGTTAAGCACCTGCTAGAATACAACACAAAGAAGTAAAAAGGAAGCCAGGCATAGTGGTGGATGCTTCTAATATCAGCACTCTTGAAGGCTGAAGTAAGCAGATCACAAATTAGAGCCCAACCTGGGCAATTTAGTGGTTTAGCAAGACCCTGTCTCAAAATTTAAAAAAGGTCTGGCGACGTACCGAAGGGTAAAGGTCCTGAGTTCAATCCCCAGTATCTACCCATTCAAAAAGTAAAGAGGTTTTGAAAGAGGCAGACAGTAGTGAAAGTATGGAGAGAACTGCAAGTTCCACCGGAGTGGGAAAGTAGAGCTGACTCAGATTTATGAGCTCCGGTAACTGAGTCAATGAATGCCAGTGCCCTTCAAAGGAAGGAAAAAATTTCCACGTGAAGATGGTGAGTTGCGTTTGAGACCTTTGGGTAATTAATCTTTTTTATCATTGATACACATTCCTTTTGTAAAATATTGTGCTTCTTTCTGGCATTTCCATACATGCATATATTTTGATCAGATCCATTCCCCCTATTACTATTTGGGTAATTGATCTTTTGAACTTTCTGAAAGAGTGGATAATGTATTTGGTAATTACTTTCTTTAAATCCAAAGGACCCTCCAACCAGGTACCATCCAACAATTCCAAGAAAAGTGCACTCAATGGCTTGAGTATATGGTTGCAAGTCACAGAAATAGCTGTTATTATCTGAGGAAGGAGAGTTAGGAGGGTACAGGATTTATTGTTATAGGGGAATAACGTGGAATAATACAGCAGAGCCTCAGAAAGAGTCTAACTAGGAAAGAAAGACATTAACTATCCAGCAAGGACTTTGCTTCTGGGTTTTTTAGGTTGCCTTCCTTATTTTTTCACTGCATTTTAGCATTTCCCACATGTTATGAGATGATCCTGACACCTGTACCAGATACCACTTTTCAGCTTAGACCCCTTCAGTATGTTTTGCCCTCTTCTGTGGATCCCTTTAGCTTTGATACCCTCTTCCTTCCCACAGTTCACATCTGCAGCTCCATTTGGAAAGCTACCAAGAGGGTCTTGAAATTTTACTTGTTTAAATGTAGTAGTGATGTAACTTCCTGGAATTTACATTCCCCTAATCTCTAGGAAAACCCTCCGTCAACCATTATGATAATGATGATAATGATAATAATGATAATGGATGAGTGGCTTCTGTTTTTCTTTTCTTTTTGCCATGCTGGAATGGAACCCAGGGCCTTTGCACGTGCTAGGCAAGGTCTTTACTACTGAACTACACCCTTAGACCTACAGAAGAAATGTTAATGCCTCACATCCTTGTCTCTAATCAGGAAAATTCCAGAGCCTGCATTATACTCCAGGGTTCTAGCACAGGTTAAGCCTTCTGTGGGACTTTTGTTTACTCCCTTTTCTTGCCCTGTTTCCATCAGTGCCTTTCTGAATTCTCCTGGGAGCACGCACTTAATGATTTGCTGCAATTGTATCAGAATATCAGGATCTGCTTCAGCAGAACTAATCTGTTATGGGTTTATTTGTGTTCCTCAAAACATATATTGGAAATTAGGTCATTGCAGATATAATTAAAATGAAGTAATTAGGGTGGACCCTAATCCATATAACTAATATCCTTATCAAAAGGGGAAATGTGGACACAGGGACAGACATGCACAGAGAGAAGACCCCATATCTAGTCAAGGAATGCTGAAGACTGAGAGCAAACACTATATGCTATGAAAAGCAAGGAAGGATGAGAAAAAGCTCAGCTAGAGCAGGTCCTTGATTTTGGATTTCTAGTTTCCAGAACTGTGAGAGTATGAATCTTTGTTGTTTTAAGCCACTCAGTTTTGGGTGCTTTGTATGGCAGCCCTAGAAAATTAATGTTCTAAACAGGAGCCATGACCCCCAAATTTTACACCTCTTCTTTCTAAGAAATCAACACAATTTCACAATAGATTCTCTTAGCCACTATACCACATTCTCAGGATACAGATTCTGACTGAATCCCACTGGTTCTTCAACTATATATAGGAGGCAAAGTAACATCACACCAAAGTCCATGTTGTGATAAAGAAGAAATAATTCCCAAAAAGGGGGAGGTAACTCTGTCATATGGGCTGGAGAGATATCCCCAAAGTGGTCATTACAAAAAGATTTCTCAGAATGAAATTTTCTGAGAAAATTATACAATCCTAATGCCAAACTAGCAGGCATCCAACAAAAGCTGATGGCTATTTTCAAGTTCAAAGAATGTTCCAAATATACAGGGTTTCTGAAACATGACATTTGAAGAATCCTCAGAGTTGATCAGTGTTGCCATTTTGATTTCCTGCTTTGGCTTCTCTCAATGGCTACAATACATGCTACACAATAAAGTTAATTTAAATCTTGCTGTTCACTGAAACATGAAGTCAGTTTATGTCAAATATTGTACAGAGATTAAAATTTAATAAACAGAAATTTGACCAGTGTATCTGTGAATTTACTTACCAGGGCAGTATTTTATCTTTTAAGCCAACTCTAAAAGAGAGAACAAAAAAAATGAAGTTAGGGTAAGTTTTCTTGTTTCTTAAGACTCAACCTGGAAACGGAACATTTTATATGTTGGCTCAGAGGGTGAATTTCATTTCCACTATCTCAGCAGCAGCCAATTTGAACCTGATTTGAAGTTGATTGTTTTCAAGCAGTTACTAGTATATAGGCATTTATTAATGGATAGGCACTGAGTCCCATTTTTCTTCTACTTCCTCTACTAATCTAGTTAAGAAATGTGATTTTCAGCACCTCAGAACATACATGCATTGCACTGAAATGTAACTGTTTTGTTTTGATATCCAGCCAACTTTTCCTTTTAAATAACATTTATTTTTCATTTTTAGGGCAGAGGACTTTCAAAAACAAGGCACCTGGGTACTTGGAGTTGTTTCTCCCTCCCCTCCCTTCTCCTCCTCCTCCTCTTCCTCCTCCTCCTCCTCTTCCTCCTCCTCCTCCTCTTCCTCCTCCTCCTTCTCCTTCTCCTTCTTCCTCTTCCTCTTCCTCTTCCTCTTCTTCTTCTCCTTCTCCTTCTCCTTCTCCTTTCCCTTCTCATTCTTCTCCCCCTCCTCCTTCTTCTTCTCCTTCTCCTTCTCCTTCTCCTTCTCCTTCATCTTCTTCTGCTGCTTTTTTTCTTCTTTTTATCCTTCTCCTTCTCCTGCTTCTCCTTCTCCTTCTCTTTCTCCTCCTCCTCCTTCTCCTTCTTCTTCTCCTCCTCCTCCTTTCTCCCTTCCTCCTTCTCTCTCTCTGTCTCTCTTTCTCTCACTTTCTCCCTCTCACTTCCTCATACTTGATTTTTCTGCTATTTTATTCAGTTAGGTCATGCATGCTTCCCTCCCAATACTGCCATTACTGATTTCTGTGCTTTGTAGTCAAGGTTTTGGCTTCTCTCTCAAATAAGGG
>NW_004955516.1:5116418-5118548 GCF_000276665.1 Chinchilla lanigera | reverse complement strand
TCCTCTTCCTCCTCCTCCTCCTCTTCCTCCTCCTCCTCTTCCTCCTCCTCCTCTTCCTCCTCCTCCTCCTTCTTCTTCAGTGTTGGAGATGAAATGTGGAGCTTCCTTGATGCTGGGCAAGTGTTTTACCACTGAGCTATGCCTCCAGCCCTAGAAATTTCTTCTTGAGAAGGAAGAATATTTATATTTATATATATTAGCTAAACTCTTGACTATCACTGTCAGTTATGCAGAAGCACAACCTGTTATGAGGATTCAGGAGCAAATGATCTATGAAAGGAGTGTTCCCAGGAAAACCTTATAAGAATGTGAGAGAAACAGTAGAAGAAATGGGAAGGAAACAAGGGTGTGATTTTCTACCAAGTCTTTTCTTCAGCTTGATCTTGAGCAAGTAATGCTTTATATTTAAATGTCCCCCTAAAGCCTCATGTACTCATAAGTAGGGCTTTTGAAAGGTGATTGACTCATGGGGGTGCTATGGCTGAGTGTGATGTTAGGAGGTAGGAACTGGTCAGAAGAGGCAGGTCACTGGGGGCGTGACCTGATAGGATGTAACTCTCTGCTCAGGTCCTTCCTTTGTTCTCTGCTTCCTGACTGCAATGAGTGGAGGAACTTTCTTCTTCCAGTCCCACCCACCATTTATTTCCTGCCTTGGACTCAGCCAAGTATGAGCTGAAAACATAAGTCAGAAGAAATCTTTCCTCCTTTAACTGAAGGCATTATGTATTGTGCCAAATGTGGAGAAAGAGATTAAGACAGAAGCAGTGCTGGGGTAAGGGTCATCTAAGGTCAGGAGACAGTGAGCAATGCATGTAAACTGCCAGGAACGTTCAATATTTTTGCTGTTGAGGCAAAGCAGAGTCAGTAGCCAAAGGGCAGGTCTCCAAAGAGAATCACAGCTATGTGCTATTAGGAGAAAAAAAACACATGAAAACTGGAAAAACAATTTTCAGAAATGTTAAAAGGGATATAGCAGTGTACTTCGTGATGTCTGCATGCCACATATGCTCTAAGTGATTTCATGACAATTTTTTATTGCTGTTCTTCAGCTTCTTCCCACGCTTAGGCAGCCTGCTTTAGCCTTTTGCACTGTAGTCCCTATTCCTAGTCCAGAAACGTAGATCACAACATCTCAGCTTGGTCGGCAGTGTCCTCAGTCCTCATTAATATTGGCTAATTATTTGTCCTTCTTTAGTTTGATATCTGACTGGCCTGTAACACAGGATTAATTGAAGGCAAAACTATATCTTTGATAGTTGCCAAAATTATTATTTTAGACAATATGTTTTAAACATCAGGGAAAAATGTAAGTCTATTTATTCTGCCCTTCACACATTTCACAAATGCTTGAAAAAATTCTAATCAATAATACTACATTTTTACTTATGTCCCTGTCTAATTGCTGACAAAATCTGAAGAAAAATCAAGATTCTTCTTCCACAGCAAATTTCCCCATCAGCTGCTACAATCAGGAAGAATAATCCACATACACCTTGACATTGATCATTGTAGTGTCCAAGAAGAACAGCCATAATTTGGCATACTAAGCCTAATGTTTGTCTTCAGCCTCTCCTTTGTAGGATTTATATATGTATGGCCATGCCTAGAATGCTGGGGAAGCAGTTAAAGAGAAATAACTACTTACAAGAAAGTTGATTTGCCTCCAGGAAAAGACTTTCCATAACGAATGAGTCCCATGGACAGAGTTCAGCCAAGGACAATGGACAGTAGCTGAGGGAAAAGAGCAATTACAAAAAAATAGTCACTTGAGCCATGGGCGGGGAGCACCGATCTTCCGGCTGGCTAGCTTCCTGCCTCGTAGGATCCCGGAGGGAGGGCCCCCAGCGCACAGGGAGCCTCGGGTGGGGAGCGCCGGTCTTTGGACCGGCAGCTCACTCCTGGCCTCATAGGCCCCCGGAAGGAGGGCTTCTGGCTCACAGGGAGCCACAGGTGGGGAGCGCTGGTCTTCCAGCTGGCTAGCTTCCTGCCTCGTAGGCCCCCGGAGAGAGGGCCCCAAGTGCATGGGGAGCCATGCGGCCGCGAGCGCTGTTGCGCACCAGCCCTTAGGCCGGCCACCGCTGCTCAATTGAGATCTATCATGACACAGAGAAACAGTGACACAATCGGCCC
>NW_004955516.1:5099951-5115617 GCF_000276665.1 Chinchilla lanigera | reverse complement strand
TCTCCTACCTCTTTTGTCTGTAACTCACTATCATTTGTCTATTTGTTTTCCTGAGAAACTATCTTATAGATAACAATGTGTAAAACAATAACCATTGATAATTTCCTACCACTTTGTCTGTAATTTGGTAAGCCCCTCCTATTATTATGTTATCCTTCTTTTACTCTTTAAAATAAAAAAAAAAATAGTCACTTACTTCAGTCGTGACCCAGTCCTCCAGTCCAATTCTGCTCTAAGGTGCCATGCTTGATTGAGGCATGACCCTTCCATACCCATCCTGTTTGTCAGTAGCAGCATTGTTCTCACAGAAGACCCAGCTCCGCACTGGGGCTGCCCTTAGCAAACACAGGGTGTAAAAGATGGAATCTTTCAAGCCCCAGGAGATCTGAAAACACCAAAATATTTACACCAGACACCCTGAAGACTTTGCACTCTAAGGCACTGGATATTTAAAGAACTTTTGATCACTGCCATTTACTAAGATCTTCCCAACAAATGTACTTTGTCTTCTTTCAAGTGTTACAAAGAATCCCACCTCTCTTTGTTCCTTACAGATGGCCTTTTCACCCTCTATCTGCCTGCACCCACGTATTAAATTGTATCCCTTTTGCTTTCACAAAACCCTGTTGAGTGGTTTCTGTCTCATGTAGTTCTTTACATAAGGAACTCACACTAAACCTAAGTGTGAGGAGGCTCTACTCATGGGAAATGAAAAGGTAAAGTGTAAGAACATTGATGTGGTATGATAGCAAGCATATTAGCTCAAGCACCTTTGTCAGTAATGCCAAACAGCATGGCATTGCTGACTCATTCCTTCCAAGGGTCCCAGGGTCTCCAATTATTATTTTAGATAAGCTGCTTATTTAAGCCATCACTTTTTAACTAGAAGATAAAACATGCTGTGTTCAGAAAATATTCTCTAAATCTCAATCCAAAATTGAGAGCCTGAGGCACCATGACCTCAGAGAAACACTACTAAAGGAGGCCTCAGTGATTGTGGAGATGAGGGCCAGGTGCAGCCACTTCTGCATAAACCCTATGGGCATTGAGCTGCAGCAAGAGCAGGAGCAGGAGTACCAAACTTTCAATGGGCACCTGCTGCTAGTTACCATCTTGGGAGCAATTGTTAAAGGGAGAAATAATTGCTTCATTTAACTGTTTGAAAGAAATGGTATTAAATATATATAAAAGAAATACACAAATTTAAAGAATGATTATATGCCAAACAATGTGCAAAAATTAATAGCACATAAGAGAGTATTAGGCTGGGGATATAGCTCAGTGGCATAAGTGCCTGCCTGGCAAGCGCAAGGTCCTGAGTTTCATCCCCTGTACTGCAAAATAAATAAATAAATAAACAGTAAGAACAATTTTTTAAAAAAAGAGTCTATTATTCCTTCCACCTTGATTAAAAATAATCAAACAACCACTGTCCCTAACAAGGCTACTTAGTCCCTCTTGCCATCAAATTCACACTTTCCCCTGGGAATAATGATGGGCCTGTCTATGTGATACAATTTTCTGTATTTTTCTTCTGTATTTTTTTTTAACTTGAGCATGGATTCTTACACAATATAGTATATTTTGCTTCATTTTTAAATTTTTATTTATTTTTGTTTTCTTGAGATAGTCTCATTACATACTCCAGGCTAGCCTCAAACTTGCAATTATCTTACATCAGCCTCTCAAGTGCTTGAATTACATGCATGTGAAACCACACCTGGCATTTGTTTTGAATCTTTAGATGAATAATCATACTGTCAACATTTTTGTGACTATCTTCTTAGCTCAATATTATTTGTGATACTTGGATATAGCAGTTCTCTCCTTGTTTTTCTTTCTAAACAGTATTTTTGGGATATAATGCAATTTGTATACCCATACTATCATTGAGGCACATTCAGATTGAATCAAATTATTGGTGTTATCAATAATACCACTTAAACATTCTCCTGTTCACATATACACATGAAAGAATTGTTGTGAGTATTTTTTGTGGGTAATAACATAAAACTTCAGTTTAATTTGAGAATGCCAAATTGTTTCAAGGGTGGTTAGAACAATTTATATTTTCCACTGGTCGTATTTGGGAATTCCCATTGATCCATGCTATCACCAGTCTAAATTATAAGACTTTCAACATTTCTTAATCTATTTGATATTGTAATATTTAAATTATATTTCTTTGAATTACTAATTTGGCTATCAAATATATTCCTGAATGCTTTGATTTTGATGCCATTATTAATGATATCTTTATTTAAATTCCACTTCCTATTTTTAAAAAGAAACTTCTTGAAATATAATTTATATAAATAAGATGCATTATCATAAATGCACAGTTCTATGAGTTTTCGGAAATACTATATATGCAACCATGTAACCACCACCCCATCAGTCGATAAGACATTTATTTTTTCATTTTAAAGGAAATAAAAAATCAGAAAAAACATGAAAAAATACAAACTTTCAAAACAAGATGATAGGAAATTAACAATGGTTGTTACATTGCATATTGTTATCTTCAAAGCAGTTGTTCAGATTACCAGATATAGGCATGCAAAATTGATCAAACAATTAATCATTAACTGTTCCTTTCAATAGTAAAGTAATTATACTACTAAAACACTTCTATCAACCTAGAAACTATCCTTATGCCCCCTTGCAGATATTCATTCCTAACTTCCATCACTGAACAACCATTGGTCTATTTTCACCACTAATTTTAGATTAGTTCCGTCTGATTCAGAATTTCATCTGATTACACAATACACTGTGTATAGCAGGTCACCCAGATGATCTACAATGATCCTTGACTTCCAGTATTCATACACTTGTGTAGCCCTTTCCCACATTGTGCCAGCATTGGTTTGTGTAGCCAACAATAAACAGCAGAATTAAATTTATGTCTTTTCCAGTTAGGTTAGAAAAGACATGTCCTGATACCTTTCACTTTCATTCTCTTGGATCATTTGTCTCAATGGATCGCTTGTTCTAACAGGGATACTAACAAGTCAGCAGCCCTATGGAGAAGCTCATATGGCAAAAATCCGAAAGCTCCAGCTGATACCTATGTATGTGATTGAACTTGGAAGCTGACACTCTCCCCTCAGTCATCTCAGATTACTGCACTTCCAGTGAAACCTTGATTATAACTTCATGAGAGATCTAGTATGTGGTATGATACAGGATGGAAGTAGTGATAACAAATATTCTTACCTTACTCTTGATCCCAAGGAGAAAGGTGAAACAATTCACCACGATGATGATTGCTTTAGGTTTGCTCTTGTTTGGTTGATGGATTTGTTGAATTTCATTAAGTGGTTTATCTTCCTGAATTTATTAAAATGATTACATATACAATATATACGTTTGTGCATGTATGACTCTCCTATTAATATAATACATAACACAAATTGATTTTCTAAAGTTTTCCCATCATTGCATTCCTGGAATAATAGGAAGATAGCATAATATATCATTTTTTGAAATTTTGCTGTATTGTTTAATATTTTATTTAATATGCTTCCATTTATACTCATAAGTGAGATTTGCATTTAGTGATTATTACTTTTACTGCTGTCAAATAATTTTGCTTTTTTCTTTTCCTTATTTTAAAAATAAAACAAGGAAAATATTAACAAACAACCATTTACAAAATATCAAAAGAACAGTACAGACAATACGGAGTTACAAACAAAGTGATAGGAAATTAAGAATGCTTGTTGCATTACATATTGGTATCTTCAAAGTGATTTCCCAGGAAAACAAATAGAGACACGCAATATTGATCAATCAAGGAACCATTAACTGTTTATTTCAGCAAAGAAATAAAAGACAGTAGTTCAACTATGTTAACTATCCTGTATATACATACTTACATAATTTCTCCTTCTTTCCCTTCTCTTTTCCCACATCCCAGTTGCCCTTTACCCTAGAGCGATGTCATTTCATTTCACAATGTCTACCATACCTCCAAGTTTTTATGAACTCTTTCATATTCTACACTAGTGAGACAATGCAGTGCTTGCACATGCAGGTCTGATTTATTTCACTTATGAGTATGGTCCCTAGTTGTGACCATTTATCTATAAAAGTCTTGAGTTTATCTTCTTTGATAGCTGAGTAATATTCCATTATATAAAAGTACCACAATTCTTTTATCCAATCCTCTGTGTATGGACATTTGGGTTGCTTCCACAATTTAGCAATTACAAATTGTGCTGCTATGAACATAGGTGAACATATATTGCTGTGATATGATGTTTTTAGATCTTCTGGGCAAATACCCAGAAGGGGAATAGCTGACTTGAATGGGACCTCATTGATCTCCACAGTGGTTTCACCAGTCTGCATTCCTCATTGATCCAAACTGATCTCCACAGTGGTTTCACCAGTCTGCATTCCCACCAGCAGTGGACAAGAGTTCCTATTTCCGCACAGCATTTGTTATTGATTGATCTCTTAATGCTAGCCATTGTTACCGGGGTAAGGTGGAATCTCAAAGTTGTTTTAACGTGCATTTCTGGAATGATTAATGATGTTGAATGTTTTCTCATGTATTTATTTGCCATTTGTATTTCTTTATCTGCGAAGTGTGTATTCATCTCAGCTGCCCATTTTTGGATTGGGTCTTTGAAATTGGAGGGGCTATTTTTTAATTCTTTATATGTTCTAGAAAGAACTCCTTTGTCCGAGGAACAGTCAGCTAAAATTTTTTCCAAGTTTGTGGGTTTTCTTTTTACTCTGCTGGTGATTTCTTTAGATGTGCAGAAACTTTTCAGTAAGATGAGATCCTAGTTGTTGATTCTTTGAAGTGTTTCACATGCAGTTTGGTTTTTGTTCATGAACTCTCTGCCTACCCCTATGTCTTCAAGGTTTTTACCTACTTTCTCTTCCAATAGATTTAGTGTTTCTGTTTTAATATTGAGATCTGTGATCCATTTTGACTTGAGTTTGGTGCATGGTGATAGACTTGGGTCTATTTTCAGTCTTTGGCAGGTAGCAAGCCAATTTTTCCAGCACTGTTTATTAAAGAGACTACCATTCTTCCAGTGAGTTTTCTTGGCCCTTTATCAAAGATTAGGTGGCTGAGTGTGTTTGTGGTTGTGGCTGTTTCTTTCAGTCTGTTCCATTGATCCTTATGTCTGTTATTTAGCCGGTACCAGGTTGATTTTATTACAGTGGCTTTATAGTATAATTTCAGGTCAGGGATTGTGATTCCACCTGACTTGTCCTTGCCCAGGATTGCTTTTGCTATTCTGAGTCTTCTCTGGATCCAGATGATTTAAGACATGTTTTCTCTAGATCTGTGAGGTATGCTAATGGTAGTTTAATGAGAATTGCATTGGATCTGTACAACAATTATGGGAGCATGGCCATTTTCACAATGTTCGTTCTTCCTACCCATGAGCAAGGAATATTTTTCCATTTACTGAAATCTTCAATCTCTTTTTTCAGAGTACTGTAGTTTTCATTGAATAGATCTTTGACTTCTTTTGTTAGATGGATTCCTAAATATTTCAATTTCTTGGATGTCATTGTAAAAGGTATGGTTTCTTTAATTTCTCTCTCAGTTTGTTTGTTGTTTGTGTATAGGAATGCTATCGATTTCTGGGTGTTTACCTTATATCCAGCTACACTGCTGAATTTGTTGATTAATTCAAGGAGTCTTCTTGTGGAGTTTTTGGGGTCTTACATATAAAGTATCACGTCATCTGCAAATAGTGATAGTTTACTTCTTCCTTTCCTATCCTTATTCCTTTTATTTCTCTCTCCTGTCTAATTGCTCTGGCTAATGGTTCCAGAACTCTGTTTAACAGGAGTGGTGACAGCAGACATTCTTGTCTTGTTCCTGATTTTAAAGTAAAACTTTTCAGTTTTTGTCCATTGAGAATGATGTTGGCTGTTGGACTGTCATAGATGGATTTGATCAGGTTGAGGTAAAGACCATCTATTCCTATTTTCTGTAGAGTTTTTATCATGAATGTATGTTGGACCTTCTTGAAAGATTTGTGTGCATCTATTGAAATGATCATGTGTTTTTTGTCTTTGGCTCCATTGATATGGCATATAACATTTATAGATTTGCAAATATTGAACTAACCCTGCATTCCTGGAATGAATCCAACTTGGTCATGATGTATGATTTTCTTGATGATTTGCTGCATTCTATTTGCTAGTATCTTATTGAGTATCTTTGCATCTATATTCATTAGGTTGATTGGTCTGTAGTTCCCTTTCTTGGTTGGGTGTTTCTTTGGTTTAGAAACAGTATGATGCTTGCCTCCAGAAATGAGTTAGGGAGAATTGCTTCCTTTTCAATTTTATTGAAGAGTTTGAGGATTGTTGGTATTAAATCTTCTCAAAAACTTCTTGGAAAATTCTGCTGTGAATCTGTAAGGGTCGTGACACTTGCCGCGTGAAGGAAGACTCCAAGAGACGCTCTCTCATGCAAAAAGCAAGGGGATTTTTATTCACCAAGCATGCATGGGACTCACTGAACTCGCAGGAACAGAGAGCCCCGAGCCAGGTTAGCTCTGGCTTTTTAACCCGAAAAACCACAAAAGAGGGGAGTGTAAGCGTCACTACAGAAGCAGATAGCATTGGTTAGTTCATATTGTTCTTTACACTTATTGGTTCCCTATGACCGGTGGAGGTGTGCAGAAATGCGGAGGTCTTCCGCTCATGGACAGAGGAGGGGAAGGCGCTCTGTGTCAACACAAGATGTTCTTTCTCCCAAGGACAGGAGATAATGTCTGGACATTCCCAGCACCTCCTTTCCGGGCACTCTCATGCTGCTTATCTATGGGTCAAAAGCAAGCTGGTTCCCACAAAAATCTTTACTTTTACATTTCTACAAATCCATCAGGGCCTGGTCTTTTCTTTGTTGGTAGGTTTTTAATCACATTTTCAATCTCACTAATTGATATTGGGGTGTTCAGGATCTTTATATCTTCTTGACTCAACCTTGGTAATTCATACATATCTAGGAATCTGTCCATTTCTTCTGAGTTTTCGATCCTATGGGAGTAAAGGTTTTCAAAGTGGGTATTAATGATCTTCTGAATTTCTCTGGAATCTGTAGTAATTTCACCTTTTCATTCCTTATTGCATGAATTTGAGTTCTTGCCTTCCTCTTTTTGATAAGTTTGGCTAGGGGTTTATCAATTTTATTTATTGTTTCAAAGAAACAACTCTTTGATTCATTCACTTTTTGGAGGGTTTTCTTCATCTCAGTTGCATTAATTTCTGCCCTAATCTTTATAATCTCCTCCATTCTTTGGGCTTTATGCTTGACTTGTCCTTCTTTTTCTAATAGTCTAAGATGCAGCATTAGGCTATTTATTTGTTCTCTTTCTGTTTTTCTTATGTGTGAGTTCACCACTATGAATTTCCCTCTGAGGACTGCTTTCATTGCATCCCACAGATTCTGGTAAGTTGTATTTACATTTTCATTTGTTTGTAGGTATTTTTTTAATTTCTTCTCTGACCCATTGGTTGTTCAGGACGTTGTTGTTTAATTTCCAAGTGGTTATCAAGTTTTTGGAGTTCCTTTAGTCCTTAATTTCCAATTTCATTTCACTGTGTTCAGATAACATGCATGGGATAATTTCAGTTCTTTTGAATTTAGGTAGGTATGCTCTATGGGCTAGAATGTGGTCTATTTTAGAGAAAGTTCCATGTGCAGCTGAGAAAAATGTGTATTCTGATGTTGTGGGTTGGAACACTCTGTATACATCTACTAAGTCCATTTGTTCGCAGCTTTGGTTCAGATCTGTTATTTCCTTGCTGATTTTTTGTCCACTTGACCTATCTCTTTGTGTCAATGCAGTGTTGCAAGCCCTTATTACAATAGTGTTATTAAGTATATGGGTTTTCAGGCCTGCTAAGATTTGTCTTATATAGTTTGGAGCTGTGATATTGGGGGCATGCATGTTTATGATTGTTATCTCATCCTCTTGCAGTTTTCCCCTGACAAGTATGTAGTGACCTTCTTTATCTCTTTTGATTGTTGTCAGTTTGAAGTTTACATTGTCTGCAAACAGAATAGCTACACCTGCTTTTTTCTGGGTTCCTGTGGCATGGAGTATTTTTTTACATCCTTTGACTTTCAGTCTATGAATTTCCTTCTGAGTAAAATGTGTTTCCTGTATACAGCATATCATTGGATTTTATTTTTTAATCCACTCTTCCAGTGTGTTTCTTTTGACTGGAGAATTGAGGCCATTTACATTTATGGTTATAACCGATATGTGTTGATTTATCATTGTCATATTACTTACTTGTGTTGGTTTCCTACTTTTTCTTCGTGTTTACTTGCTTGGTCTTCTTGACGGTTCCTTTATACTGTTGTTCTTGAAATTGTGGTCAGATTTTTCTCTGTCTAGAATATATTTTAGTACTCTTTGCAGTGCTGGTTTGGCATTCATGAAGTTCTTCAATTGTTTTTGTCGTGGAAATATTTTATTTCTCCATTGAATTTGAGGAATAGTTTGGCAGGGTACATCAGTCTTGGTTGGAAGCTGTTTTGTTTCACGACCTGTAATAGTTTGCTCCAAGATCTTCTCGATTGGATGGTTTTTGTTGAGAAGTCTGCCATGATTCTGATGGGCTTTTCTTTGTAGGTAATCTGTTTCTTTTCTGTAGCAGCTTTTAATATGCTCTTCTTTTGCTGGAGATCTGGGAACTTGACTATTATATGGCTGGGTATAGTTTTATTTTGATTGTGATTGGTTGGAGTTCCATATGCCTCATTTACCTGTATATCAGGCTCTGTTTCCATACTTGCAAAATTTTCTGCTATTATTTCTTCAAATATTCTTTTTATGTCATTTGTCTTGCCTCTTGCTGTTTCATTGACTCCTATTAGTCGTACATTATTCATCTTTGCCTCGTCTTGCAGCTACTGAGTTGATTTTTCCTGGATCCTTGTTAATATTAAGAGATCCTTTCTTTCACAGTTGCTAGCTGCCATGCTGTCTTCAAAATCTGAAATTCTATCTTCAGCTTCATTCAAGCAGTTTTGGCAGCTTTCAATGGAAGCTTTGATTTCCTGAAAGTCTCTTTGAATCTGCTTCATGCATTGTAAGTCCTTTCTATATTTTTCATTTAATGTTTCTATCCACTGCCTATGCTCTTCTATTTTCTTATATGTTTCTTCTTCAGACATTCTGAGCAGTTCTTTCGTTATTACTGTCATTTCATTTTTTGCCTGAGATTATTTCTGATCTCATCTCTTCTATGACCTTATGGAGTTGTTTCTTTACTTCCATTGCAATCATTTCAGCTATTTCAGGCATGTGTTTACCACGTTCTCCTATGTTGTTGTCTCCTGGACTTGTTCTGAATGGGGTGGAGCTGTAGGAGTGTGTTTTAGTCCTTTGTTTTGTCATGTTTGATACCAGATGCAGAAATCTCAGTTTCCCTCTTCAGTAGCTGCACAGCCAAGTCCACTAGTTTCCCTAGTTTTCCTGTTGATCAATTTTGCCCCTCAATGTCCACTGAGATGCACTACTTAGTCTGGGGTTTTCTGGCAGTTGCTTAAGTGTATCTAGTGTATCAAGTTATCTCATGTCTCAGAAATGGGCATTGGTGTCAGCTGATGGCAGACTGTCAGATCCAACATCCCCTTGCAGTTCAGGGCATGTGTATGGCCTGAAATTGGGTTACACTGGTGGCACAATCCTTGTCCAGTGGACCTGTGCCCCAAGGCAGTTCAGGGTACAAGCAAAACCCAGACACAAACTGCAGGGTCAACAGTTTGTGAACCATCTGATTCTGTGTCTCCATCCACTTCAAAATGCGTACAGGAGCCAGACATGGGCCACACAAACAGCCATCACAGACTGTCCCTGTCTGTGCCCTCCAGGAGGTTAGGGCGCAAGTAAAGCACAGACTTGAACAGCGGTAACAGCAACCCTTGGAGCCCCTGCTCACTTAGTGCAGGGCACACACAGGGAGAGCCCACACACAAACCTTGGTTATAGCAGTCCCCAGGCCTTCTGAGTGAGGGCCTCCTGGCAGCCGCCAGTCCACAGAGGGCAGAGACTGAGACTGTAATGGTGGCAAGGTCCAGGGTCACCTGCTCTGCTCCTAGGAAGTAGATGGGAAATATTTGGCTCTATCCATGGCTTTCAGCTGGGATCTGTGGTGGCAGTGGGTCTCAGCCTGCCTGGTTCTGCTTCTTTAGTTAGTTCAGAGCCTGCACAGGAGTCAGACCTGGGCCTCTCAAACAGCAATAACAGACTGCCCCTGTGTGTGACCTCCAGGGGGTTGGGGCACAAATAAAGCACAGACTCGAACGCAGTACCAGCAGCTCATGGGGCTTCCACTCACTCGGTGCAGGGTACATGCAGGTAGGGCCCACATGCAAACCCCGGTGACAGCAGACCCCAGGCCTTCTGAGTGAGGAACTCTTGTCTGCTGCGGGTGCACAGGGGGCAGAGACTCAGCTCAGATAATTTTGGATTACAGTTATACTAGTACTGGGGCTTAGAAAATGCTACTCCCAAATATGGTATCTTTATATGCTGCATATTTTAGACTGAAGGACACTAGAAGGGCCTCAAAAGCAGAATCTCTTTCTTATCTACCCTTAACCTTTATCTCCTGCTTCCTTCCATTTCCTCCCAAGGCAGACCATAGAAATTAAAACGTCCTCTTTTTAAAAGTGGGTCACAAAATCCAGCAACATTCTCCACTAAAGCCAGTTATAAAAGTCTAGAAATATTACTCTAACCTTTCTCCTGCCTTTCTGTGAAAAAGCTGGCCATAAAGAAATCTTATCATTTACTCTGTTTGATAGATCTTAAGACACTCATGCCAAAGAGGTTTTGTCCTACACCCAAGAGGAAGGAATTCTACATAGACAGGCCAAGAAATATCCAAACTGATAGGCCTTGCTGGCTTTCTTCTCTCAGTCTGTTATCATTAGGCCATGCCCTATTTTGTCCAATCTTGATTCTGTAGAACTGTTGCATCTTTATTGAGCATAACCATAAAAATGAACACTTTTTCCCTGGATCTCTGGAGGTTCATTTCCAAAAGTTTCTGTGTCACAAAAAGTTGGACTAAAGAAACCTGTTATACTTTTCTCTCATTAATCTGTCTAACATTATAGGACTGTTAGCAGTGTCTTTTATGATGGGGAGGAAGGAGAACACACCTTTCAGCACCTACATGAGCCTGAAAAAATAACTTGAAGTATATTACCCCATTTGTTTTGAGTAAATTTGTATCAGAGGAAAATTATTTCTTCTTTGACTCTTTGTTACAAGTCCCTGTTAAAACACCTACACCTGCCTTTTTCAATTTTTAAAAATTTTATAATTATCTTTGCAATACATGTGTTTAAATTCTTCTTAGGATGTAGGTACATGTGCGTAAAATATCTTGATTCTTTTTATTCCCCTTTCCCTCCCCACCTACCTACATCCTTCCATCTCCAGACTTCTTTTCTGTATTTTCTTTATTATTGTTATTAATTTTTAGTTTCTGTTTGCAAAATATAATGATTACATCCATTTTGGGTAGTTGGTACATGATGCATCTAAATTCATTTTAGGTCTGCTCTCACCCTCTTGTTCTCCTTCCCATTTGCAAAAGACATATATCACTGTTTCCTTTTGTCAATCTCTTATTTTGTTCATTATTTGCATTTTAGATTACTTAAGTAAGAGAAGCCATATGGTATTTAAGATTGTAGAAGTCTTTTATTTCTATGGTTAGACCAACTCCTATGAAGGCTATACTTTCAGACCAACTCCTATGTATTTAATATTTTCTTGATGCTTAGTTAGTAGTATTGTTTTCCTATTTTCTTTCTTAGTGAGTACTTCATTAGTGTAGAAGAATGCAATTGATTTTGTGTATTTATTTTGTATCCTGTTAGAGTACTGAATTTGCTTATTAATTGTAGGAGTCTTTTGGTGAAATTTTTTGGTCTTCTACACAGAGTATCCTGTCATCTGCAAATAATGATAATTTGACTTTTTCCTTTCCTATAATACGTTTTACTTCTTTCTCTGCCTGATTTATCTCTAATGTTCCAAATACAATGTTGAACAAAAGTGGTGAAGGAAGACATCCTTGTCTTGTTCCTGATTTTAAAGTAAAAACTTCCAGTTTTTTCTCATTTAATATGATGTTGACCATTAGTTTGTCATAAATAGCCTTCATCAGATTTAGATAGAGTTCTTCTACACCTATTTTTTTCAAGGATTTTACCATGAATGTATGTTTGATTTTCTCAAAAAAATTCACTAATTCTATTGATATGATCATGTGACTTTTGCCATTGCTTATGTTTATGTGGAAAATTATAATTTTTGATTTGCATATATTGAAGAATCCTTGCAACTCTGGCATGAAACATACTTGGTCGTGGTGTATGGTCTTTTTTATAATATTTGCATTCTATTTGCCAATATCTTATTGAGGATTTTTACAATGATGTTCATAAAGAAGACTGACCTGTAGTTTTCTTTTTTTAGTTGAGACTTTGTGTGGTTTTGGGAAGAGTGATGATGGCTTCCAGAAATGAATTTGGAAGGACACCTTCCCTTTTAATTTCACTGAGGAGTTTGAGGAGTATCAGTGTTATAACATTCTAAAAGTTCTTGTAGAATTCAGCAGTGAATCGATCAGGTCCAAGGTTTTCCTTGATAGGTATTTTACTACTTCCCCAATTCCATTGATTGTTATTGGGTTGTTCAGTATTTTTATGTATTCTTGGTTTATTTTTTGGTCCTTCATATGAAACTAGGAATCCATCCATTTCTTCAAGATTGTTGGGCTGGGGATATAGCTCAGCAGCACAGCACCTTGCTTGGCAAGCATGAGGTCCTGAGTTCAATTCCCAGTACCAAAAAAATATATAGCTACAAGATTGTTAATTTGTTGGATATAATTTTTCATAGTAGATACTATATTGTGAGTTTCAACAGCATCCATTGTGATTTCTACTTTTTCATTTCTAATTGTATTGATATGTCATTTCTCCCATCCGAGTACTAACCAGGCCCAATCCTGCTTAGTTTCCAAGATGAGACAGTGTATGTCATTTCCCTATTTTGGTAAGTTTGGTGTTACAGCTTGTTTCTAGATGTCCACCCAAAGATTCATTCAATCATAGGTGAGGTTTTTCAGAAGTAGGTGGGTTTAGAGTGTGTGATGCTGGGATTAAATGTGTGATGCTTGGTATCATGGGTATGTGTTTACTAAATTAGTTCACTGATTGATTTGGCATAGTTCTGGAAATAGATTATGGTAAGATCCTCCCCGAGTGTGAGTGCTATCTGCACTGAGAATAGGTAGCCTCAATAAAATGTAAGGGATAGAAAGGAACGCTGTTGCCTTAACTTGTCCCTGCTGCTCCTGTGCCATTTTACTGCTTTGCTGCCCTCTACCCACCATGAACTGTTTTTCCTCTGTGATGGCCCTCTACCATGCCACTTGCCTTGGAGCCAGCCAACTACGAACTGAAACTTCTACAAACTGTGAGCTAAATAAACCTTTCCCTTTAATATTAGGTGTCAGGTGTTTTGTTTCAGTAATAAGAAAAATAACTAAACAGTTGGCTAAGGGTTTATCTATATTATTTAGTCTTTCAAAAAATCCCAGCTTTTCAATTCATTAATTTTTTGCACTTTTTTAACTGTCAATTTCATTAACTTCTGCTCTGACATTTATAATTTCCATCCTTAAACTTGGATTGTTATTGTTTCTCAAGTATCTTGACGTTCATAATTACATTATTAGTTTGAGCTCACTGTATTTTCTAATGTGACCACTGGTTGGAATTATGGCCCATAAGCTCTAGTGTGTTATACTAGTATTGTTGTTTGAGTACAGAAATTGCTTAATATTTTTTCCTGATTTCTTCTTTGACCCTTCACATGTTTAGGACTGTGTTATCAAGTTTCCAGGTTTTTATAAGTTTTCTATATTTTCTTCTGTGATTAATTTCTAGTTTCAATGAACAGTGATCTGATAGTAAACATGGGTGATTCCAATTTTTTATATTTATTTAAGCAGGCTTTGTGGACTACTATGTGGTCTATTTTTGAGAAAGTCCTATGTGCTGCTGAGAATAAGGTGTATTGTGTTGTAGTATGATATAGCATTCTGTAGATATCTGTTAAGTTCATTCATTCAAAGTTGTGATCCAACTCTGATATTTCTTTGTTGATTTTTTTAATTGTTCTATCCGTTTGTGAAAGTGGGATACTGAGGTCACCACTATAATTGTGTTGATGTTTATTTGTTCTTTTATGTCCAACACTATTTGATTTATGAAGGCTGTGCTCCAGGATTTTACAGGTAGATAGATAGAGATATATAGAGAGAGAGATTGATATTGATATATATGTTATCTCTTTCTATTATACTGTTCCTTTAACTAGTATTCAATGACCTTTTTGCCTCTTCTGATCAATTTTAGCTTGAAGTGTTTGCTTCTTCTGATCAATATTAGCTTGAAGTTTCCGATGTGAGTAAAATTGCTACTCTTGCTTGTTTTCAAGTTCCCAGTACCTACAATATTGTTTTCTACACTTTGATTTTTAGTCTGTGAATATCTTTTAGGATTAGATGAGCTCTGTGAATGCAACAGACTGTTGGATTCTGGTTTTTTTTTTTTTTCATTGAGTCTACCAATCTGTGTCCTATAATTGGGGGATTGAGGCCATTAACATGAGAGTTATTATTGAAAGGTGTTTATTCCTGACTTTGCACTCTTTTTCTGTTGACGACCCCTTTGTTTTTCTTCTTTCGTTGGTTTTTTTTTATCTATTTTCTTTGCTTGATGTATTCTTTCCACCTGAATTTTCAGCTATGTTGGCTTCATTGTGTCTGTCTAGGATATTCATCAGTATTTTCTAGAGTGCTGGTTTGGTGTTCACATATCTCCTTTATTGTCCTTTTTCTTGAAATAGCCGTATCTCTCCATTTATTCTGATGGAAAATTTTGCCTGATGTAATAATCTGAGTTGGAAGTTGTGTGCTTTTTTGGCTTGAAATATTTTATTCCAGGCTCTCTTGGCCTTTAAAATATTTGATGAGAAGTCTGGTGTAACCCTAGTGTGTTTACCTTTACATATGGTTTTTTACTTTTCTCTGCTTTTAAGATTCTGTTTTGTTGTTGTTGTTGGATATTTGAAGTTTTGACTAATATGTGTTGTGCAGAACTTCTTTTCTCATTATAGTTTGTTGGTGTTCTGTATATCGCACTTACCCACATGTTTAAATCTTTCTTTATACTTGGAGAGTTCTCTGTTATGATTTCTGAGGACAAATTTTTATTCCATATGTGTTGTCTTCTAGTTTCTCTCTAACTCCAATTAGTCTTCTGATGGTTTTTCTAGTGTCCTCTAGTAGCTATTGGATTAAATTTTCTTATTTGCTTATCATTTTTAAAGCTTATCTAATTTGTCAAAATTTACCATTTTCTCATCAATTTCAGAAATGCTGTCTTCATAGTGGTCATTTTTTATTCTATACAATTTTTTATTCACAGTATTTCTGTCTGTTACCTTTGCTTGAAATTTGTTATGCATGCATACCACCGCGATTCCCAGCCGAAAAGCGCCCAAAGAGCCAGGTAGGCCGCACCCAATCCCGGAGGCCAGGACGCGAGAACAAAGACCCCGGTGACACTGCAGACTG
>NW_004955516.1:5076216-5093646 GCF_000276665.1 Chinchilla lanigera | reverse complement strand
AAAAAGAAATTTGTTATGCATGTTTTGAAATATTTTGGTCAGTTTTTCAAATTTTTTATTTGTTTCTCCCATGTCCACATTGGTCATTTTGTATGACACTTCCATGAACTTTTGGATCATATCCTCTTTGAACTTGTCAAGTTTCATTCCCTCTTCTGTAATCAATTTGTAAAGTTCCACTCTTTGGTGTTTACTTTTCTATCAGCTCCCTGAATATGCCGTGAGACAGTTGGGAAGCCTTGGGGGCCTTTTGTTGCCTTATTTCCCAGTGTTTCTTTGTGTGTGTGTGTGTCTGTGTATTTAATTTTGGTGCTGAGGGTTGAAGTCAAGTAGAGTGAGGAGATGTTGTCATTGATATAAAGATCTTTTTAGTTAAATTCTACCTTCCAGTGATATTTGTGGCTTTATGTACTTACTCCTTCAGGTATTTAATTTAAATGATCCGGACTCTGTCACTGTGTGCTGAGGAGAGTGTAATTACCTGTTATAACAGCATCAACTGATTCAATTATACATCACTTAAATGTGTTAAATCTTGTTATAGCCTATACTATATTGCTTTTTGTTTTTGTTTTTGTCTTTTTGAGACAAGGTCTTGCTATGCAGTTGATGCTGGCCATGAGCTCACTTTGTACCCAGGCTGGCCTTGAATTCACAATCCTTCTGCCTCAGCCTCCCAAGTGCTGGGATTACAGGCATGCGTCACCACACTTGGCTCCTATACTATATTCTTAAAGCAGCTAGATTCTGGAAGGAGAAGGGAAAGGAAAGGATGGAGGGATGGTTATAAGAGGCGTGTAAGTCAGTAAGAGAAGAGTTAGGAGAAAAAAAATGGGTAAAAAATTAGACAGTGGGCCAGATTCTGTTGGAGATTTATTATAGTTGGAGTGAAGGGTTAGTGTTGAGGGATTTAAAAAGACATGTGTGTGGGTGTGGGTGTGGGTGGGTTGTATGTGGAGTGAGATTTACTTTGGGATTGAGGCAAGTTGCAAGGTTGTCAAAATCGTGTTGATGTATTTAAGTACCTATAAAGTGGAGAAGATTCAAGGGAAAACAAAACGCTAGATAAAACAAGAAAGGTTAAGAAGAATAGAATAGATAGGGCATAAAGTAAATACAGGAGAAGATGGGAATGACAGAGAAGGCAGAATATAGGAGAAAAATTTGAAAGGAAGAATCTAAAACATGGAAGAGACAATTAAAAAATAAGAATATAGTATTCCTACATAAACTAGACTTAAAGTAAAAGAATAGGGGGAAGAGAAAATAAACAACAAAATCAAAGCAAAAAAAGAAAGAAAAGTAACTAAAAAATCCAACAAGGATCAAGATCAAGCATTCTAACAAGAGAATGTATATACCATGCCTACATGACCCCTATGCCATAAAACCTGAGTATCCACAAAATTCCTTTTTCTTATCTTAGCTGCAATCTGATAACAGGCAGTCACACCAGTTTCCCCTTTTACCTTGTACTCTGATCCCAAACTGAGCCAGTTTCAAGGTTTCATTCTTCCAGTCAGAGGCAGAATCTGATGAGGCCCTGGGCTTGGGCTAGATCCTCTTTTCCCCAAAATGGAGCTGTAGACTCATTGGGCACCATTTGCTTATTTATTTTCTCCCTCTGCTCAGAGTCTGGAGGACAAATCCCTTGTCTACAAGGAACACTGGAGAGGATGCCACAGATATGCAGCATTCCCCAGTGTTTGGAGGGGAGGAGATGAGGAGAAGGGACTGGTTTATGTAGTCCATCCCAGGAATCTAGCCTCTGCAGTACTTGTTCATTCCTTTAGGCTATTGGGGATGCTCTCTTGATGGCTGCTTCCCAAAGGAGTGAGTGTGTGGGAGGTGCAGACCAACTACGGAGGCACTGTTGCTCTTTTTAAACTATCCAGGTATTTGGTTTGATCTACTTGTATCATCTTCCAGATTAATTTTCAAGTTCAGGGTATAAGTCCTTCCCCTGCTGCAGAGTATCTTTGGTTTCAGTGAATGTTCTCTGAGTACCTCTGATGCAGCTCCTCCTCTAGTCAGCCATATTGTATCTCCTCTCTTTTGAATTTTTGATCACTGATGTTACACTAATGGTTTCCGGAAACTTCAAATCTCCTAGCTTTTCTGGAATGAATTTTAGAAAGTTTTGGTCTGTCAGTAATCAGTCCGGATTTCTTTCCTCCAAAAATCTAACAGAATTTTCTTGTTCTAGTGTCTTTGAAATTAGATATAGTGCTGTAGCTTGCCTGGGCCAAGGAAATGTGAATAGAAGCAGTAAATGTCATTCAGTTAGCAACATTCAGTACCTAGTGTAATAGTGTAGTGCTTTTCTTCCCTCTGCTGAACACCTGGAAAAATCTAAACCTGGTTAGGCCAAAACTCTTACTATAATGGACAGAGGACACTGGGCGGTCCAGAGTTACATGTTCTGAGTGGGAAATAAATTTCTGTTGAGTTAACCTTCAGAGATTTTGAAATTGTTTATAATTTCACCATATAACATTATAACTTAGGCTAAAATGTCTGACTGTGTTATACTTTCTGAAATCTCTATATTTTATATATATTTACAAGTTTTCATTGTAAGATTATTCATGAGATGCTCTTACTTTTAATCACTTACAAGTCCATTTATTTAAAAATAGGATGACCAAAAATTGCATATTTTTGCTGATTTTTATAAGATAGTATAACAGGAAATATAAGAATGACAATTTCATCAAATTTATTCAATACAAAATAAACTTGCTGAAATGACATCTGCCCAAGCAACACTCAGAATAGTCAGTATGTAAACAAATGTGCTGCTCAGGTGATGCTCCAAGTAAACTGTCCATATTGTAGGTAATAATACTTTTACTTCATGGCTACATTAATCAGCTTTACTGTTGCTGGGATATAGTATTTGACACACAAAATTGAAAGGAGGAGAGGTTTAATTTAGCCGATGGTTTTAGGGGATTCAGTACATGTTTACCAGTCTCCAAGGGAATAAAACTACAGTGCAAGGGTGTGATGGAGAAAAACTGCTTAGTCCATGGTAGCCAGGAAGTAGATTGGGGGAGCAGCACTAAAGAGAAATAGGCTAGGGAACATATATAGCACCCAGGTCACACCTCCATGATGTATCAAGACACATGCAGAAATGTGCCTTACTAACCCCCTGGGCATTTCTTAAACCAATCAATTTGACACAATTAAGACTAATTATCACAAAGGTAGTACTTATGCTTCTTCCCATTTTTTTCTTCTCTAGTATGCAAACCTCAAATTTACTAGTCTTTTGAAAGAATCAATTTCTTTTTATTGAGCATCTATATTTTGTGGTTGTTGTTCTATATCATTTAATTTCTGCTATCATTTTACTCCTAGTTTCTTTAGCTCCTTTTTAATGACATCCCAAAATCATAATTTCAATCTTCAATATTTTCCCTCATTCTTCATATTTTTTAAGTACAAATTCAGTACATTAATGTTTTATATATCAGGGTTTCATCATCATTTAGTTCAACATATATAATTATTTCCATGCTAATTTCTTGTTTGGTTTAGATTGTTACTACTACATTCCATGTGTTAACATTTTTATCCTTTTAATATCTGTATTTTAATTAAAGAATTAATCCATTTAAATTTATTATAATTTATAATGTATTGGATATTCTTGTTTTTGCTACATATTCGTTCCAACTATAGTGGATTAACTAATGGTCAATTGGTAACACCTAGCTGAACTGAACCAGCATGGTGCTGGATGTGAAGGCCCACTTGAGGACTATTGCCAACATCATAAAAAGAGAACTGGAGTAAAAGATGGAGTGCTGCTGATTCTCCTAAGAAGCTTGTCACGCTGGCTCTCCTGATATGAACTCATCATTGGAAGAGCTTGGGCCCTTACTGTCACTGAGGATGGCTGTGATTCTTTTCAAGGGAGCTCTGGTGCTAACTTTGAATGTAGCTTCCTAGCTCTAGTGCAGATCCCTCAGCCTGCTAGCACAGATCCTTCATCCTGCTGATACAGACTTTCTAGCTTCCACCACTCACCTTTGGGCCTTCCCAGTGCAGATCCTTGATATAGACCTGCATGAGACATTGTCATGGGCTCTAGGCCTCCAGCTAGACTCATGGAGGACGTTGCTGTGTGCTCTAAGTCTTCATCTGGACTCATGCAGGGTATTGCTGTGGGATCCAGGCCCCAGTTAGATTTTTTGGGTCTCTAATGTGTGGACAGATCTCTCATATTCTTTTGATTTGACTCTTTGAGTAAATATTATAAAATAATCCTATAAATTATGTGTCCTGTATCAAATCTTTTCCCTTGGAAATGCTGATTACAATACCAACAGTTCAGTTTTCTTTGGATTGAATCATTTTTATCAACTTGCTATTTTTATCTTAATTGGTTTATGATCCATATTGTTTCTTTTCTTTATTGGCTATACTAAAAATTTCAACATGTTTACTGAACATACAATTCTTAATACATTTATCTTGCAGCTGAATGACACATTTTAATTCCGTTTATATTCTTGGTTCCACATTTTCTTGTCTTTAAGTATACCTTGTTTTATTCAAATTGCTCTTACTATTATTATCCAAAACAGTAGAAATTTATTCATATTTAGCCATGTTGTTTTCTCATTCCTTATTCCTTATTAAATCTCAGACACTCCATATTTATAAAGTTTTCCCTAAATTCTAATTTATGCCTTCTAGAATTTCCATTAGTGAGAGGCTATTTACTGGTAAATTCATTCTATGTCTATGTGTCTGTCTCTATCTCTGTCTTATTCCTTAAAAAGAAATTTGTTTCTATTTCTCAGACTTTGAAATATATTTTCATTTTTTGTACAATACTGCTTTGGCAATTATTTTATTTAATTACATTGTAAATGTAATTTTCCTGTTTTTTCCTTGTACTATTCTACCTTTAAGAAGTCACTAACAAGCAGCACCAGGGGAACAGTGGCAACAGTGCAAGTACAGCCCAGCAGCACCAGCAATCCTGACAGGAGTGGTACAACAGTGGCAAGACATTATTTACTAAGGGATCCAACAGAAACTTCAGGTAAAATAAGTCTACCAAGAGGAAATTCATTGCATATAAGTTCCTGGTGTATGTTGTATTTCATTACATAACCATAGAGCTTGTTCTTGTGGGTAAAGGTAATAAATTAATAATTAACTGACCACAGTTGCTCAGTCGCTAGGCTGTGCTCAACGTAATTGTTATTGCTAATTGTACTACTTTAGCCAAGATGTCATGTTGTAATCAGTTTTTCGCTTTCATATGATAACACTGTGATTGCCTGGGGTAATAGCCATCACCATTGTCCAGTACAAAAGGACAGAGTGAAGAGCCAAATAGATAGCAACCTCCCATCCTTAATAAATTGGGAAAGGAAGTTTTTAGGATAGATACAGAGCCTAACAGCCACTAACAACTATAAGACATCTTGGAAGAATAGACATTTCCTAGAGAGCTATGATAGTAGTGATAAAGCTATCTACCATAAGAAATCAACAAGTACCAACATAGAAAATAAAATAAAATCAAAAAATAAAACAGTAAGATACAGAAGCAAAATGCAAACCCGGACCTTCAACCCACTTAGGACAAATCCAAAGCACAATGATATAGAACAAATCAGAAGCTATGCACAGGAACTTTCTGATAACTGAGGTGGCTATGGAGAAAAATAATCCCTCAGGTAAAAAAAAAAAAAAATGAGGATCAAAATAAAAGACATGCTCAATGAACCTAGAGTAGACAGAGTTTTTAAAAATGGAGGAGCTTAAGGAAACAAAGGAAACCATGAGTGCCCAAGAAGCAAAGAACAACAACATAAGATTGATCAGATTCAATTAGAAAGCCAGAGATAGTAAAAACACCATTAAAAACCTCTTCAAAGAAGTAGTGGTCGAGTACTTCACAAATATGTATGAAGAATTCAACATACAAATATGTGAGGCATATACAACTCAAAATAGCCATGATCAAAATAAATCAACAGCAAGGAATATAATAATCAAGACTCCAGAAATTCAGTGCAAGAACAGAATATTAAAAGCTGCTAGAGAAAAGAAACAAATCACCTATAAAGGAAAACTGATCAGAATCACAGCAGACTTCTCAAAACAAACCCTCAAGTCAAGGGGGGATTGGAGTAAAGAATTATAAGCCCTAAAAGGAAACAACATCCAACCCAGATTAATGTACCCTGCAAAACTATCTTTCAAAATCAATGGAGATATAAGATACTTCCATGACAAAGAAGAACTGAAGAAATTCATCACCACCAAACCATCTCTCCAAAAGGATCTGAAGAATATTTCAGAAAGAGATGAGGACCACAATTTCAAGAACACTAGTAGAAAGAAGCCACCAGGTAAAGCAAGCAATTAAGCAGAGGGAAACACATGGAACCAACAACAGGAATATAATGAGAATAAGTCAAATACATATCAGTTATAACTTCTAATGTAAATGACCTCAATTGATCAATCAAAAGAAAAGCTGTCACAATGGATCAAGAAGCAATATCCAACAATATACTACATACAAAAACCACATTTAACTCAAAAAGTAATTCATAGACAAAGACAATACTCCATGTGACAGGAATCCAGAAAAAAAGGATAGCTTTTCTATTTGCAATGTGACTCTCAAGCCAAATGTCTCAGTTACATTTCTCTTCTTGCTGAGACAAAATACCTGATGCCCAAAGTTAAACAAGGAGAGCTTTATTTAGCTCACAGTTTGTGGAGGTTTAAGTCCATACTTGGCTGGCTCCAAGGCAGGGTGGCACATGGCAGAGGGCAACTGTTCCTGGTGGCAGCAAATAGTAAAAGCCACAAGAGCAAAAGGGAGGAGCAGCGACAAGCAGCCTCTTTCCCTCCCTTACACTGTGTGCAATCTACCCACCCTAGAGCAGGTGTAGCACTCACATCCATAATTTCAACATTAGACCATGAATCAATCATAAACTCTAAAAGCCCGCCCCAAGACTGCATGTGGCTTTGGGGCAACACCCAGACACAAACCATAACACCAAGACTGATCAAAAGAGATGAAGGTCACTACATACTTGTTAAGGGAAAACTCCAAGAAGAACAGATAACAATAATAAATACATATACACCAAATGCCCATGTACCCAAATATATAAAACAAATATTAATGTACATGAAAAATCAAATAAGAACTAACAAAATTGCAGTGGGGGACATTAATACCCCACTGTCACAAATGGACAGATCAACTAGACAAAAACTCAACAAGGAAATACCAAAACTAAATCAAACCTGTGAACAAATAGATTTAGTAGATGTCTACAGAGTATTTCACCCCACAGCATCAGAACACACATTCCTTTCAGATTTGCAAAAGACATTACCCAAAACAGACCATGTACTAGCTCATGAAACATGCTCAAGTAAATGCAAAGGAACTGAATTTATCCCAAGCATATTATCTGACTATAGTGGAATAAAACTGGAAATTAATAGCAAAAAAAGCACAAAACTACCTAAACACCTCGAAGTAAAGTAACATCCTCTTGAATAACTAATAGGTCACAGATGAAATTAAAGAACAATTTAAACAATATCTGCAATTAATTAAACAATAATGCTAATACAACATACTGGATCTCATGGGACACAATGAAAGATGTTCTAAGAGGGAAATTTATAGCAGCGAATTCTCACATCAGAAAATCAGAATGAGTTCAAAAAAACAACCTAATGTTGAACCTCAAACTTCTAGAAAAAGAAGAATATATCAAACCCAAAGCTCTTTGAAAGGGGGAAAACTACAAAGATAAGAGCAGAAATTAATGGAGTTGACACTAAGAAAACAATACAAAGAATCAATGAATAGAAGAGTTGGTTCTTAGAAAGATGAAATAAAATTGATGAACCCTTAGCCAACCTTATTATAAATAGGAAAGAAAGGAGTCAAATTCATGCAATTAAGACTACAAAGGGTAAAATCACAATGGATCCTGTGGAAATCCAGAAGATCATCAATACCTACTTTGAGAAGCTATACTCTAATAAGATGGAAAACACAGAAGAAATGGACAGATTCCTAGATACATATGAATTGCCAAAGCTTAATCAAGAAGACATAAAAACATCACTCAATGAAATTGTAAAAATAATTAAAAGCTTATCAACAATCAAAATCCTAAGTGTTGATCGATTCACTGCTGAATTCTACAGAAATTTAGAGAAGATCTAATGCCACTATTGATGAAACTCTTCAACTAAACTGGAAAGGAAGCAATACTCCCAAAGTCATTCCTGGAAGTAAGCATTACCCTCATACGAAAACCAGAGAAGGACCCAAACAAAAAAGAGAGCTACAGACCAATCTTCCTGATGAACGTAGATAAAAAATCCTCAATAAATAGTGGCAAACAATGCAACAAATCATCAAGATTAAACACATGACCGAGTGGGATTAATTCCAGGGTTAGGGGGTGTTTCAACATATGCAAATCAATCATTGTAATACACTATACCAACAGAGCTAAAGACAAAAATCCACAAAATCATCTCATTAGATGCAGAAAATGCATTTGACAAAATCTAACACCCATTCATGATTAAAAAAAAAAAAACCCTATGGAAAATTGGAAGACGTGGTCTTTATCTCAATCTGACAAAAATCATCTATGACAAACAACAGTCTAGATCATTCTAAATGGACAAAAACTGAAAACTTTCACTCTAAAATCAGGAACAAGACAAGGATGTCAATCATTATCAATCCCGTTTATTATAATTCTGAAAACATTAGCTAGAACAATTAGATAAAAGAAAAGATAAACAGATAAGGATAGGAAAAGTGGAAGTTACACTGTCATTATTTGCAAATGATGTGATACTCTCTATGGAAGACAACAAAAACTCCACCAAAAGACTTGTAGATTTAATAATGAATTCAACAGCATAGCTGGATACAAAGTCAACACTCAAAAATTAATAGCATTCCTGTACACAAACAACAAACAAACTGAGAAAGAAATTAGGGAAAACATACCTTTCACAATAGCATCCAAAAAAACAAAAATACCTAGGAATCAGGCTAACAAAGGAAACAAATGATCTATTCATTGAAAATTGCAGTACTCTGAAAAATGAGATTAAAGAGAATGTCAGGAAATAGAAGTACCTTGCTCACTGGTAGGAAGAACCAACAGTGAAAACAGCCATACTCCCAAAACTATAATATAGACTTAACGGAAACCCAATAAAAATACTATTAGTATACCTCACAGAACTAGAGGATGCATTCCTAAAATTCATTTGGAGCTGGAGGAGACCTACAATAGCCAAAACAAACCTAAGCAACAAAGGCAAGGCAGAGGGCATCACAATCCATCCCTTACTTAAAACTATAGCACAAAGCTACCGTGATAAAAACAGCATAGTTCTGACAAAAAAAAAAATACAGACCTAAGGATCAAAGGAACAGATTAGAAAATCCAGAAACAACTTTAAGCACACTCAGTCACCTTAATTTTGACAAGGTGGCCAAGCATGCTCACTGGAAGAAAGATAGCCTCTTTATTAAATGGTACTGGGAAAAATTCTTTGCCACATGCCAAAGACTAAAACTAGACCAGTGTCTCTCACCATGCACTAAAATAAAATTGAAATGGATTAAAATCTAAATATTCAAATAGAAACACTAAATCTACTGTAAGAGAGAATAGGTAGAACTCTTAAAGTATAGGTTTAAGCAAAGATTTCAGGCATAAAACTCTGACTGCATAGGAAATACAGTGATCCATCACCTACCACAGGAGTTACATCCCAGAGACCCTCTCGACAGGGGAAAATCAGTGAAGTAGTGGCATTATATATATATATATATATATACACACACACACATATACATACGTAAAGGCTTTATATACCCTTCCCACACTCCTATAAACTTTTCTCACACTCCTGCACACCTTCCTGGGGAGACTCTTCCTCCCAAAGCCTCACCTTCCAGCTGGGGCGGTGCCTGGGGTTGCCTGGGTGAATTGGCATCTCAGCTCCAAGGGCAGGAGGAGAGGGAAGGGCAGGTGTGGATGAAGGGTGGAAGCCATTGGGAAGTGGGGCACATGGGACCACCCAGCACCTGGCCCCACACCGCTTGCCCAGCCCAGGCCAGCTCCTAGCTTGGATGGGGACCAGGGGTGGTACACATGCCCTCCTCCCCTATAAGCAGCACCTGCCTGGTGTGGGGTGTGGGTTGACTCAGATGGCCAGGTGGCTCTGCTGGGCTTGAGCTGGCTTTTAATATCTTTGAATTAACATCTTTATACTTTTATACTGTTTTAAACATTTTGTGGAAAAATAATTAAAATCATAAATATTATATACATACCTATATACCACAAAATCCTATGATATAGCAAAAACTCTGCAATACAGAATTAGATGTATTTTTTTTAAAAAATCCATGATACAGCAAAGCTGCAATAAGTGAACTGCAATACAGTGAGGGGGGACTGTACTACAATCAATCAACAACTGAATCTTATTAAAAAGCTTTTGCATAGCAAAAAAAATTACCAGTACAGTGAAAAGACAACCCATAGAGTGGAAAAGAAATTTAGCCAGTTGTCCCTCAGACAAAGAACTAATATCTAGAACATTTAAAAAACTGAAAAAAATTAGAATCCCCCCCCAATTTTAAAAATCCAATCCAAAACTGGACACCAGAGATGAATACACTCTTCTCAAAGGAAGAAATAAACAAACACCAAATCAATATATGATAAAATATTCAACATCACTGGTCATTCAAGACATGCAAATTGACATATGAATGACATTCCATCTCACTCCAAAAAGAATGAAAATTATCTAGAAATCAACTAATAACAAATATTGGCAAGGCTGTGGGAAGAAAGGAACACTCTCCACTGTTGTGGGGGAGTGCAAACTGGTCCAACCACTGTGGAAATCAGTGTGCAGATTCCTTTAAAAACTAAGATTAGAGATCCCATTTGATCCAGCAATTCCCCTGCTGGATATCTTCCCAGAAGAGTTAAACCATCATATTACAGCAGTATACGTGCACCCATGTTTATAGCAACACATTTTGTAATTGCTAAATCTTGAAACAACCCAAATTCCCATCAACCAAGAAATGGTTAAAAATATGTAGTTTTTTATTACAATGGAGTACTACTCAGCCATAAAGAAAGATAAACTTAAGATATTCCTCTGTAAATGGATGCACCTTGAGACTATACTTTTAGGTGAAATATATTGGGCACACACGTGTAAATATTGTACTGTGTCTTTGGTGTGAGAAATGGAAAGAGTAAATAAGCACCAAAGTGTATAATAGGTATTGTGAAATAGGATGAAATAATTCAAAAGAAAGGGGAACTAGGGTAGGGTGAGGGGGAAAGGGAGGAAGGGAAAAGAAAAAAATGATGAAAAGAAGGATAAATTGGAAACAAAGTTTTGTAAATAAGGACAGGAGGCAGGGTTGAAGGTGGGGTCGAAAAAATGGGGAACCAGGATATATCATCTATAGATACAAATTCCCTATGATGAATGTGATCATTAGGTATATCTAAATTGTAACCATAAATAATAAAATAAATAAAAGTAAAAAAGAGGAATGAATACATATATTCTCAAAAAAAATAAAAGAATAGAATAGTGGTTTCCAGGAGTAGAGGGAAGGGGCAATGGGAATAAATTTTCAGCAATGCAACACGAACAAGTTCTGAGATCTACTAAAGAATATAGTTAATGATACTGTATTGTACACTCAAAAAACTTAAGAGAATGAGTCTTGATTATGTGTTCTAACCACAATAAAATTGAAAAAGTAAAAGACAAACAAATTAATATTTAAAAAAGCAAGTCAAAATGTTTACAGTATTTTGTAATGATACACATATACACATGTACATAAACAAGTCATACACCACAAATAAACCTCTGTGGTATGATCAAAAGACATGCATGGTGAATGTGTAAATTTTTTAAAATTGATTACAGTAAGGGACATGTTAATACTGATTCACCTCTAAATATACCTCCTTACTTCTAACACATCCCATTGTTCTTTCAAGTTTCTGAGGCTGTTCTGGAAGTCTTCCTTCATAAGTGTCTTTAATTGAATTGCTGTGACTGCCTTGATGTGCTGACGTGATTCAAAACATTTACCTTTAACAGGCATTTGGACCTTATAGAAGAGCCAGAAGTTGCACAGTGCCAGATCTCTTCAATAAGGTGAATGAGGACTCATTAGACTATTTGCTAAGAGCCTCCCTTTCCACTGGATGGAATGCAGCAACTGTATTTAGTGTATTTCTATCACAACTTATAAAGACACTCACTAGGAAGAACTTCTGGAGCAGCTTTGGAAAATGACATTAAGAATGAGATAAGTGTGTTCAAGGTGAGGGGGAGGATTTTGAGGCAGATTGATGGCAATGTAATTTTTACTATAATAACTAATACACATTCACCACATTTTTATCACCCCTTTTAAACTGAACAATGCATTGTTTAAGGATGCTAGTGTATTTGGCAAAAGTAAAGAAAAGCAAAGGAATGATAAAACTAAATTGCCAGATTCTTCTGAGGGCTCATAAAAGAAGATGTGATTGAAGGAGGTATACCACCAGCAGGACTTCAAATAGCTGTGCTGTTTCTTATTAAACTGATTGCTAGATACACTGGAATTCATTGTATGTACTTCCATACATGTTTACATAATATTTTATATCTACTTTATGTTCAATAACAATTTAAATATACAGTAACTGATTTATGATGATTTGATTTTTCATTTTTCCATTTTAGTGATGGTGACAAAATGAAAAGCATGCATGCAGGATAAATTGTATTTGGAATTTTTGTGTACATATGTGTGTGGTACTGGGCTCTTCACATTGAGCTCCATCCCCAGTCCTTTTTAAATTTTTGACAGGGTTTCACTAAGTTTTAAGTTACCCATGCTAGGCTCAAACTCACAGTTGTCCTGCCTCAGCCTTGCAGAGTTCTGAGATTACAGATGTGTGCCACCAATTTTGAGCTGTGACCTTTCTGTGGAATACACAGGACACCATACAGCACAGTCCTCTTTTGAGATGCTGGGTGGTGGGATAACAACCATGGCTGTACCTAGAGCATGCTATGTTGCTTAGCTCTGATGTTTGATTGGTTAGATTGCAGTAAAGTACTACATTCCTTCTGTTGTCAATATATAATAGGACATTACCCCACTGTACCTCAAGGAGCAGCTGTATTGAGTCACTCCTGTGTCTTAGGCACTGGTACTTAGGATCCATCCACAAATAAAATCAATCAAGCCACTCCTTCTTACCTACTAGCTGGGGGTAGTGGTGGTGGCACATATAATAAAGCATAAATATGACAAATAAATCAGCCAATTAGAGTGTTAGAAAATGGCAACTGTTATGACAAAAGAAAATGTTGAGCAGTGTAAATGAAAACAGTGGGGTGTGTGTTTTTGTCAAGAAGATATCAAGAAGACCAATCTAGGAGAAAGGAAGCATAAAATGAGGACTGTAAGGTAGGAAAATGTCTGTCAGTATGAAGAAGGGTGAGGAGGCTCCTGCAGAGAAGAAAGGAGTAAAGAAGGAAAACAGAGTGAGGTCAAGGAGCTGTTGGATGGTGGGAAGGGAGGCGACAGGCTGTGTATGGGTGTTGAGAAAATGAATGACATACTTGTTTCTTCCTGTTGCTGTAACAAATTACCACAAAACTGGTGGCTTTTAAAAACTCAGACTTACTATCTTACAGCTCTGGAGATCGGAAACCAAAAGCCCAGCTGTCCAGGATGGACCCTTCCAGAACCTGCAGGACAGATTTCATGTCCCTGCCCTTCCCCTGCCAGCAGCAGTGCTCCTTCCTTGAATCATGGTTCTGTCCTCTTCCTTGGAAGCCAGTGATGCCACACCATCAAACCTTCTCTGCTTCCATCATTGTCTTATCTCTCTACTCTGCTACCTCCTCACACTGGTTCTTGTCATTGCAGTGGGTTATAACAATATCCAGTCAAGAGTTTATGGTGCTTCATGCCATTCGTGCTGATATTCTGAGAAGTGGTAAAATGCTGGATATATTTCTAACATAATGCCACATTATCTCTTAATACACAGGGCATGGGATGTGCGAGAAAAGAGGAATGCCAAGGGCAAATCCATGGTTTCTCACCCAGGCAATCAGAAAGTGCAAATTCCCATCAGTTTACATAGGGAAGATTGTGGACTGAGCAAGTTTTCAGGTGGAAGATTGAGAGTTCAGTTTTGTTGATGGAGAGAGATTACAAACACCACACTTTTTTTTAGTGCTTGTATCCATTCTCCTATACATTGTGACTTGGCTGCTCATGCCATCAAATGGCAGACTGTTTCTCCAACTTTTGAATCTGGGTGAACTCTGTGTTTTTCTTTGACCAGTGGAAGGCAGTAGATGTGACCTTAAACCTAAGCCTCAAGGGTTCTTACAGCTTCTACCCCCACCCCTTGGAAAGCTGCCCTGAGCCCACCATGTGCAGACACCAGTTTCAGTCATCTCAGTGGGACTCTCCAAATTCACCAGACTACAACCACCACCAGCCATCACATGAGTCAGTCATCCTGGACCTTGAGCCGTGGCTTCTTCTTATCCAGGGTCAAAGCACAGGCCAGCTTCAGCACAAACTTGAAGGCTTTTGAAGATCTTGGGAGTAAGTAATGGCTCTTGCATTTTTACAAAGTTGTAGAAGGAAGAAGGGAAAGACACCTTGTGTAGAATCCAGCATTTGAGGCACTCAACTGAGGGAAAATATTGAACAGTGTGCCTATAAATTTCCTAACCAAAACTGTGTCCAATATATAAAACTCAAATTGGCCAACAATGTCCCACAAACAAAAAACCTACTTTTCATAGTTTTATTGCATTGGTGTCCAAACTTTTGACTTCCCTGACTTACAATGACTGAACAGGAATTCTCTTGGGCCACATGTAAAATATTTAACATAGTTAATGTACGTAAGCAACAAAGCTTCCTCTTGTTATTATAACATTAAAAAAGAGGGCAACATAAACATATAACTAGTGGGATATTTGACTTGTTTTCTGAAATTAATGCATCTGTCTGGTTCAGTGGAGGTGGTTGTAAGTCTCAGTACATTCTCAAGGTGCTCCCCAGAAATTTCTGATCTAATTTTACTCTTCATATACTCATTCTTGAAAAGAGCTGTTCACACTATATGCACTGCCAAAAACTGATGACATGAATAAGGTATGATTGCAAAGTGACGGGTATTTTCCTCTGGGAAGAGAGGTCTCTATAATATCATAAACAAAATAAAAAATTTGATACATTTTTGTCCTTCAGTTACACATACATGCAGGTAGGTTGAAATACTATTATTGGTAATTGTTACACTTACTTGCCAAGCCACACAAGTATATGCAATCTCTGATGCATCAGTGTTTGGACAGGACTGACTGTGTGTGTTTGGCCCAGAGGCAGAGTGAACACTGTACTGCGCCCTGCCTTACATAGCATTCCGTTGTCTCCTGTTCAGCCTGAGCCCCAGTACTACACAATCAGGTCATGAAAAATACTTCTAACTATTATATAATACAGTTAACAGTTTATGATCTTGTGGGGTCACATTACTAACTATCCAGAGTTATATGTGGCCTGAGATTGTGAGTTGGACATGCCTGTTTTATGGACACCAAAATCAGAATTAGATTAAGATGGGTCATGCAAACTCAAGGTCAGATTCTGTTTTTATTTAAAATTTTGACCTTTTGTTTATCAGAGATTTTTTGCATTAATTTAGATTTTTTGCAAATTGTATTAAAGTATTACTTACCTTGAAAAAAAGAGAAGTCACTAACAGTATCACTGATATTTTTAAACAGAATCTTTCTCCTTCCCATCAACTTCTCTTCCCACCCCAGCTGCATTTAAAATTCTGCATTTGGTATTTTGTAGACTCACAGTATTCTAAGTTTGTAGTTTGTAGTTCTTTTTTTTATATCTTATTTATAAATTTTGAGGTCCTTCAATATGTAGATTATTGAATTCCATTCATTCTGGAAAATTAACGGTATTTAACTCTTCAAAAATAGATTTTGACTTACCATCTATCCTTTATTTCTTAATTCTTGATAAATAGTTTTGGTGGGGAGTACTGGGTTTCATGGTTTATAGCTAGAAGTCTCCCCCTAGTCTCAAGGCAGGGCTTTCAGAAGGTGACTGAATTATGGGGGCATAATAGCTGACTTGCTGTTAGGAGGTGAGATCTGTTGGAAGAGATCACTGTGGGTGTGATCTAGAAGGGTGTATCTCCCATCATGGCTTCTCTCTTCATTCTATTTCCTGGCTGCCATGACATGAACAGCATTCCCCCTCCCCAGGCCCTCCCACTGACCATGCAAAGGCAGAAACTTCTAAATTGTGAGGCAAAATAATCTTCCCTTAAATTCTGGGTATCAGATATTGTCTCAGTAACAATAAGGATGACTAAGTACTGGAGATTAAATCAAGGGCCTTTGCATTGAGTTACAGATCCAACTTTTGCTTGTTTACTTTGTTTGTTTGTTTGTTTAGATAGGCTCTCTCCAAGTTGCCCAGACTAGGCTCAAACTTTCAGTCTTCCTGTCTCAGATTTCCCAAAGTGCTGGAATTTTAGGTGTTCATCACCATGCCTCATCAGAACTCCTTCTTAATTTATCTTATGTCTCTGCTATCACTCTTGTACTCTCCATTTCTTTGTGCTTCGTAGTGGAATATTTATTTTTACCTATCCACCATTTCACTAATTCTATCTTCATCTATGTTTAACAGAAAAGTCCAACTAATTAAGCTTTTAGTTTCATTTATTCTATTTTTATTTTCAGAAATTCTATTAGGTTCTTTTACAAATATGCTCGGACTTTGTTTTGTTGCTTTCCTTACCCTATGAATAGTTTTCAAGCTTGTCTTTGATTAAATATCCTCTATATATTATATTGTCATTTATTTCTGATAGTTTCACTATCTGAAGTCCTGGGAAAGCACATAATTTTCTGTTATCTACTTGTTTCTACTGACTCTTATTCATCATGCCTTGCTTTTGTATTTGTATATTAGGCATGCATTTACTTATATGCTACAAACTGCCCAATTTTTAGAAAAGTTTTCACATGAGCTCTTTAGTGTCCAGCATGAATATGAGTTATTGCTGAAAGGATCTGCATCTACTTCCACTTAATACTTGGAGAACATTCTCACTTCTCAACAACTTTAACCTAACTTCATGGCTTCAAGCATTTTTGACTACCCAGTCAATATAGGTTGTGCCTTGGTTACTTTTCTCTCGTTGCTGAGACAAAATACCCAACGCCCAAAATGAAGGAAGGAAAGGTTTATTTAGCTTACAGTTTGTGGAGGTT